>NC_046172.1:115037200-115191677 GCF_011064425.1 Rattus rattus
AAGCACAGCCGGATAGACCTAAAAGAAAGAGGAACTGCTAAGCAGGATTTCGGCTGTGGGATACATAATTAAGTATTACACTAGGTACAAAAAAATTCTCAGTGATTCTAATGAAGACATGAATAGTGGATCTGGTGAGCGACGGAGCCTGGACTAGCTAATATTTGGAGAAGAAAACGGTGAGAATTGGAAATGCTGCATTTGGACTTTATCGTGAATGACATGCAAAACCTTGATACAACCAATCAATGGTCAATGGCCTTGGCATTTTGAATGTCTGGCTTCTGACTATCAGGAAGGCTGGAAAGAAGGGCAAAGGGAGGAAGGGAGAAGGGAGAAGGAGGAGGAAGGGAGAGAGGAAGAGAGGGGAGGGAGGGGAGGGAGGGAAGAAGGAAGGTGACTGGCATCTCTAGGTAGCCCTGGCTACTTGGGTTGGTTCCTAACAACTAGTTTACTAACATCTAAGTTCTTAGCTCCTCAATCCTCGCATCATTTCACACAGCCCTGCTGCCACACAAAATTAAAATAATCTAGCAAGGGCTGTTGATTTCTCTTCTATTGAAAGCCTCCCAACAATCGACGAGCATGACCAGGGACGTATTTGCAGGGTATTTTGGCAGCAGTGCAGGGAACAGAAAGGAGAAAAAAGATCTAGTTAGGTTAGATGAATGCTATTGCAGCAATCCATGCAGAAAACAACGAAACCATCATCTAACACAGAGGTTGGAGAAACAGACAGGTTGGGACAGAGGAGACAAAGTCAACTGAATTTGATGACAGTCAACCTCAGGAATGAGACAAGACTTGCCTAGGGTCTCGATCCTTGATTCCAAAGTACAGTCTACATACCGATATCATTAACCCCACTTGGGGATGTAGGAAAATTCAGCATCTCGGGACCGCGAATCAATCGAGTCAAGGACACTGTGAGGCATTCATTAAGAAACAGTTATGGCCTTACAAAGCACAATTGGTAGCTATAGACAATGGTACTACAGTCAAACACTGTAAACATTCAAAACAGTTATGGCCTTACAAAGCTAATATTTGTGAAAACAAAACAAAAATGGTAACTATAGTGCAGAATGCTGAGCGCCATGTTGGAAGAGTCACAGGCCACAAACTGGAAACATTGATTATCTAAAAGGCTGTGTAACTTTCTGCCTGTATGCTGGAGTTAAGAACTACCCAAGACTGTTTGGGCAAATTCATATTGAATCCAGAAAACCCTGTATGAATAGGTCAGGTTATGATGCCCTGTTGCTTTGAGTAAAGCCCACAACATGTTAGAAAACACGTTGATGGCTTAGTTAGGACCCCTTGGCTTACTTCCTTCTAATTGTGTAGCTAAAGGTAGGAGAATATTTGCTAGAGTGATTTGGCTGGCTCATTGAATACCAGCAGGCTATCCTTTTTTCTGTTGCTTTACAGGTTAATAATCTAAAGGGGATGTAGAGACCAGGCTGTGCTCTATGAACTTACTAAATTAAATCAGGGATGCAAAAACACATGGGTACATCAAAACCATTGAAACCAAAGCATGAATTGATCAAATCACTAGATCAATGAATCACACAACTCCTTCATCTGGACCATACAAAATAGAAGGCACATAAAACTGAGTATACGCAGTGCCCACCCCATTATCAGGCCATCCAGTCAGTGTATGTTACAAGACAGGCAATAGATTCTGCAGTTTCCAGAACACATCTGCTCAACAGGAGCCCCACCCCCAGCTTGACCCAGTCTACTTGAACTGCCATTTGTCCAGAGTACACCAAGAACACCTTGAACCAGCTTTTTGTCTTGAACCAACTCTGTGCCAGGACTTTTGCACGTCTGAGTCAGAACAGTTCAGTTTGCTAACTAGGTTACTTAGCTTAATATCTTATGTAACCTGGTAACTCTCTCTGTATCTGACTTAGTTTTCTAGCTCTTACCTTATAGTAAGGATCCTTTAAACAACCATAACTGCTTTAACTCTTTCATAGCCATTCATAAACTATATATTATTGTGTAAAATATAGTGTCTGAAATCTAATATTAAGCAATTAAGACTGGAATGGGATTTGCAAATGGTCATTAATATCAAGTGGAATTAAGAGTACTTCGTGAATTAAAGCTAATACAGTGATAGAGCATGTGAAATTCTTTTCAGTAAATGGTTGGATTTTGGAAAACACATACATTTTATGGTTTTTTCCATTTTTAATTGGGTATATTATTTACATTCCAAATGTTATTCCTTTCAGGTTTCCTGTCCATAAGCCCTTAACCTCCCCTCCCACTCTATAAAGTTGTTCTCTACCCCATCCACCCCTCCTTAGCACGCCCCCAACAATCCCCTACACTGGGGGTCCAACCTTGGCAGGACCAAGGGCTTCCCCTTACACTGGTGCTCTTACTAGGATATTCAATGCTACCTATGAGGTCAGAGTCCAGGGTCAGTCCATGTATAGTCTTTAGGTAGTGGCTTAGTCCCTGGAAGCTCTGGTTGCTTGGCATTGTTGTTCATATGGGGTCTCGGGCCTTCAAGCTCTTCAGTCCTCTCTGATTCCTTCAGCAGGGGGTTCTCTCAGTTCAGTGGTTTTCCTGCTGGCATTCGCCTCTGTATTTGCTGTATTCTGGCTGTCTCTCAGGAAGAAATCTACATCCGTTTCCTGTTGGCCTGCACTTCTTTGCTTCATCCATCTTATCTAGTTTTGGTGGCTGTATATGTATGGGCCACATGTGGGGCAGGCTCTGAATGAGCGTTCCTTCTGCCTCTATTTTAATCTTTGCCTCCGTATCCCCTCCTGTAGATATTTTTGTTCCCCTTTTAAAGAAGGAGTGAAGCATCCGCATTTTGGTCATCCGTCTTGAGTTTCACTGTATTCTGTACATTTGCATCTTGGGCAATTCAGGCATTTTGGCTAATATCCACTTATCAATGAGTGCATACCATGTGGTTTTTCTGTGATGGGTTACCTCACTCAGGATGATATTTTTCCAGTTCAACCATTTGCCTATAATTCCTTGAAGTCTTAGTTTTTGATAGGTGCCCTCACATGACAATATGTAAAATCAGGAAGCTGTAGATCCAATATAGCAGCTTTATTTTAACAAATAAATATTCTTTCAAAAAAATCACTGGGGAGAGTAAAAAAGTATATTGGTTCAAGCAATAGGTTCTTCTTCGAAAACAGATACAAAATGACACTGGTTGCCTCTATTAATCCCACCCTTTAAAATTCAGTTGTTTTCCAGGAAATGAGCAAAAGCCACTTGTCCCATGAGGCTATGGTGCTTTTCTGAATCTGACCAGCATTCCATTCTTCCAAAGTAAAATCTCCATCTTTGTTTTCCCTTGCACTGATGTTCCTAACTCACGCTATGTGGTCTGCAGGCTTTGATCCATCCATGATTCATCTCTTGGCAATATGTTTATATTTATAAAGCCATAGGCTCTACTTAATTTGAGACAGCATATTTCTCAACAGAGTACAACGTGCCTTTAAGGAGTAATCTAATTAGCAATCTACCATTTCCATGAGGTCAGTGATAGCAGATAATACTTCTGCTTCACTATTAAGAACACTGAAGCAGAAAGCACTTTAGAGGATTTGTCTAAAGCCATTGAGCTCAATAGGGAATGGGACTTCAGTACCACTATGCGAAGGGGTAGTGCCATCCACCTGTTTCTCACCATATGTAATGATATAAATTGATAACCCTGACACACATCAGAGAATGTCTATTGCGATTGATAAAAACTTTTAAATCGCCTGGCTTTCTACAGAAGTGTAATTTCCCCCTCAAACATCTAACTATGGTTGAAATATCTTGCAAAGATAACACGATCCTCTGCAACAATTATTCCCAGGTTAAAATCCATCACTGGAAAAAGTGTTGTTCTTCAACTGTCCAGGACCATCCAGACCATCTATAATACCTAAAAATCTTTCAGTTATGACACATTAGCCGAATTTTATCTCTTTTCAATAAATTCTGTCCAGGTTAGAAGCCAAGAATGGTTATGAAATGCACTAAGGGTAATTACAATCCCAAATTTCAACTACAACATACAAAAACCAGTTAATACAGATCTCCTAAGAACATGTAACTTCTTCATGCTAAAGAGAAGAGGAACACACATTACACATTTACAATAGGCATATTTTTGGTTTTACATAAGCGTGTTCAATCATGCATGAGTCACCAGCAAGTATGTGGTAAATACTCCTTACTGGAAATTGAAAGTGTCTGAGGCCAGAAGTGTTTGTGGTATCCTATCAAATTTGAGAATGTTTGTATTATACATAGTGGGATGGAAAGTTTAAATGTGAATTTCATTTAATTTCATGCTAATACACACACACACACACACACACACACACACACACACACACACACACACACACACACACACACAGAGAGAGATTTTTAGTAGACCTGCATTTGACTGGCACCTGTCATGTGAAATCAGGTGTAAATTTTTCTATTTAAGAGATCACACTTGTATACAAAACCATTCGTGTTTTGGAGCACTTTGGATTTTGGATGTTCAGATTTTAAAGAGGCTCAATTTTCATGTGTTCCTGAGTTTACAGAATATTATGTACCATTTCATCAATCCATTTTTAATCTGAAAGTGAATTCATAACGGCCCATTATTGGTGGGGTAGTGTGGTTTATAATAGAATATAGATGAGTCTATGTGTGCACTCCTGTGTGTGCATGCATGCCTCTGTGCGTGTGTGTGTGTGTGTGTGTGTGTGTGTGTGTGTTTGTACCCTTTTTAGATTAATGTTGTCTAAAGGCCATTGATTGTTTCTTTTTTATATTGGATATCTTTATTGGATGTTTTTATTTACATTTAGTTCAAATGTTATCTCCTTTCCTGGTTTGCTGTCCATAAACCCCCTATCCTATCCCTCAGCCCCCTTCTTCTATGAGGGTGTTACCCTACCCATTCACCCACACCTTCCTGCCTCCCCTCCCTGACATTCCCTTACACTGGGGTGTCCAGCCTTGGCAGGACCAAGGGCTTCTCCTCACATTGGTGCCTAACAAGGCCGTCCTCTGCTACATATGCAGCTGGAGCCATGGGTCTGTCCATGTGTACTCTTTGGATGGTGGTTTGGTTCCTGGGACAAGGCTAATAGGAATTAAAGTCCTTCAGTTCCTTCAATCGCTACATCCTTCCAATGGGACCCATTCTCAGTTCAATGGTTGGCTGCAGCCATTTGGGTCTCAAGTCTATCAGGCATGTTCTTGGCATCAACAATATTATCTGGGTTTTTGGTGGCTGTATGTATATCTCCCCAGGTCTCTGCTTCGATCTTTGTCTCCTCATCCCCTCCTATGAATATTTTGCAGTCTAGGACTAGGCATCTACTCTTTGGTGGAATCCCTTCTTCCTGAGCTTCATGTATGGTTTTGTAAATTGTATCTTGCATAATCTGAGCTTTTGGACTAATATCCACTATCAGTGAGTGCATATCATGTGTTTTTTCGGGATTGGGTTACCTCACTCAGGATGATATTTTCTAGTTCCATCCATTTGCCTAAGAATTTCATGAAGTCATTGTTTTTAATAGCTGAGTAGTATCCAATTTCTGTATCCATTCCTCTGTTGAAGGGCATCTAGGTTCTTTCCAGCTTCTGGCTATTATAAATAAGGCTGCAATGAACATAGTGGAGCATGTGTCTTTGTGATGTTGGAGCATCTTTTGGGTATATGCCCAAGAGAGGTATAGCTGGATCCTCAGGTGGTGCAATGTCCAATTTTCTGAGGAACCTCCAGACTGATTTCCAGAGTGGTTGAACCAGCTTGCAATCCCACCAACAATGGAGGAGTGTTCCTCTTTCTCCACTGATAGTTTCAGGACAGGAAATTGCTGATTTCTGGAAGTACCAAATTGTGATTTGAATCATATAAAGGGCTGTACCATTGACACGTATGACCTTCAGGGAAGAGAGAGGATTGGAAGCCTGTACAGGGAGTTGATCGTCGAGAGCCAATTCTTTACTCTATCATGCTTAATAAAGCTTCCACTAGAAATAAGATGAGCTTTATAAAGTCCCCCACTGGTAAGCACATGGAGGAAATGACAAGGGGAAGGCATGAGAGGACATGGGCACTCTGTATCCAGTCACACAGACTTTTGCTTTATGTACATTTTATTTGGATGTTTAGCTTCCCTTTATCCAATTCTTTGTTAAATGAAAATGGTAGGTGTTAAGTCTAAGTGTTTTTCTTGAGTTCTCTGAACCATCTGAGAAAATCAGTAAGACAGAAGAGGGGTTTGTGGAATCCTAAAGTGCAGGTTAATCAATGAACGTTTCGGTAAAAGCCTGGAATTTGAGATTGGCATCTGAAGTGAGGAACTGACTGGAAGCAGAGAGTTCTTAATCTGTGGTAAGGGGAGAATCTATACTAACTCTATTTAGTCTCAGAACTGAACTGATCTAGGCCTAAGATAATGAGCTAGGGTTAGAAATTTGGTTGGTTTCAGGAAACGCACACATTTTGGTAACTAAAAGCATTGAACAACTACAGACACAACAACAATAAGAAACAGGTTTTGTTTTTTCATTACAATCCTGTAATTTGTGTAATTTGTTATTAAGTGAAATGGTGTAAAATAATGACTTTTAATTACAGCAGTGCATTCTAATCTTAGCAAACATCTCACAGATTTTCTAAAAACACTGACATATTTCACAGTGAAACTCCATAAAGCCCATTCACTTAGCTTGTAATAACATTTTTGCTTAGGACAACCCCATGAGGTAACATCCCTGTTTTTACAAATAAGACATTGTCTTAGTTAGAGTTTTACTGCTATGAGCAGACACCATGACCAAGGCAGCTCTGATAAGGACAACATTTAACTGGGGCTGGCTTACAGGTTCAGAGGTTCAGTCCATTATCATCAAGGCAGGAACATGGCAGCATCCAGGCAGGCATGGTGCAGGGGAAGCTGAGAGTTCTACGTCTTTATCTGAAGGCTGCTAGCAGAATACTGGCTCCCAGGCAACTAGGACAAGGGTATTAAAGGCCAAACCCACAGTGACACACCTACTCCAGCAAGGCCATACCTCCAAATAGTGCCACTCCCTGAACTGAGCATATACAAACCATCACGGACATGCACAGAAAGCTATGATATGGTGATATACCCAGAGTCTCATAATTAGTAAGCAAAAAGGTCCACCATGCAAAATGGGTCTATGACATTTCAAATCCTGTAAAGATTAAACGGTAAACTCTGTGTTCCAGGAAAGAAGTATCTTTAATAGAAAATTATTGACCTGCAACTGTCACTCTTACTGATGATATAGGGAAATTTAAGCTTCTGGGATATCATATAGAAGAAGAAGTATGAAACAAGCATTTCCTTCTCATTGTAACTTCATGACAAGAACGTCTACTTGTTCCCCCAGTGTTCTTGGCTTTCACACCTGGGTTATGGGGTTGGGGTTTCCTTTAAATGAGAAAGTGCTTGCCTGTAATTGAAAGAATCCCTGGATTTGATCTCCAATATTGAATAATCTGAATGTGGTGACACAGGCCTGTGATATCAGCAGTTCAGAGGTCCAGGCAGGAGAACCAAGAGTTCAAAGTCATCCTTGACTACATAGTAAGTTCAAAAAGAAAAATATAACTCATGCAATTGAGGGAATGGCCAAGCAATAGCCCACCCAACTTGAGACCCATCCCATGGGCAAGCACCAGTCCCTGACACTATTAATGATACTCTGTTATGCTTGCAGACCGAAGTCTAGTAACTGTCTCTGACAGTCCTCTGAGATGCCCAACACACCAACTGATTCAGATAGAGGCATACCCAGAACCAAAGAGTGGATGGTGCTTGAGGACTCTTATGGAAAAATAGGAGGAAGGATTGCTGACTCCAAAGGGGATAGGAACTCCACAGGAAGGCCAACAGAATTAACAAACCTAAACTCTTGGGACTCTCAGAGACTGAACTACAAACCAAAGAGCATATGTGAGCTGGACCTAGGCCTCCCTGCACATATGTAGCAGATGTGCAGCTTGGTCTTGATGTGGCTCCCGAACAACTGAAGTGGGGGCTATCCCCAAAGTTGTTGCCTGCCTGTGGAATATGTTCTTCTAGCTGGGCTGCCTTTTCTGACATCAGTGGGAGAGGAAGCACCTAACCTCACAGAGACATGAAGTGCCAGGGTGGTAGGATACACTGGGGTTTACCCACCAGCTCAGAGAAGGGTATAGGGGGATGGGGAAGGATTGTGGGAGAGGGTGACAGGGAGGGGGTCAGTGAGTGGATATTAAGTGAGTAGGTAAAAAAAAGTTAGTATAGATAAAATTATAATCATTTATGCATTAAAAAAATAAAACTAAAGAAAAATAAATCTAAGTTGGTAGCACACATGGATAGATAGGTATAGAGACAAACAGGCGGATATGTGGACAGGCAATTAGAGCCATGGATATACAGAGGACAGATATCTGTGTGGATGGATGATAGATGATAGCTAGCTAGCTATGTGGGCAGATAGATGGATGATAGCTGGATGATTGATACATAGGAACGGATCCTGATTGTTTCTATATGTGTGCATATTTACAATATATGAAAAGAAATACATCAATATTAATTACAGTTATGTTTTTTAAAGTAGTTCATGCCTGTAACACCTTCAGTCATCTCTCACTTGGGACCCTGCAGTGGGGTTAAGGTAAGCAAAGCCTGCATCATCTCCATTTATCAGTCCATCCCTACATTTAGCTCCCCACTTGGTTAAGAAATGCCTCTTCCTATCCTTTCTGTTATCGTTTAGGTCCACATTCTGCAGCTTTGTTCTCAGCAAAGACAAGCCACTTAGATATTATAACTAGAATTTCGTTTTCACAAAATTAGATATTATTTTAAATGAGATCCTGAGGCAAAGCACCGCAGACCTCCCAGGCTCATCTGAATTTCTGAACTCCTACCTTCCATGGGAACCTCAACATTCTTAGCTTCGCTTTCTATCTTTTAGCTGCTCCTTTCCTTCCATCTTTCCTACTTACGTCCTGAAGCCATCCATCTCGCCATCTTCTCCCAGTCTCTTCTCCAATGCAAGCCAGTCCTGGATTAATCGACAGCCTTGCAATTGGGTCCACCATTGTACTCTTTCCATTCTCTGGTCTCTTCTTGACACAGAAGTCAAAGTAACTTGATAAAAACACAAATCTAACATGACACCTCTACTCTAGCAGTCAAAAAACGATACTGCTTACAGGATAAAGTTCAAAGTCTATTATTACATGCCCTCCAAGTCTGTACATATCAACTCCCAAGGTCCCACATTTTATCGTGGGCCAGATCTACAAGTTACATTTCCTGCTGTTACTACATCTTCCCACTGCTTCCTAAAGACTTTTTCTACTCCTTGCTAGTCTATGCACCTATTGGAATGCAGATGAGTTGCTACCTCAATAAGGAGAACCTTTTTTGGCTGAAAGCCCTGTCTTTGCATCATCACAGCAACTTCAATTTAAAAGACTATTTGCTTGTTCTCCTATCACTAGTCTAAGAACTCTGCCAAGTCAGTGCCTATGCCATTTGCCAGCTCTGTAACTCCAGGAAATAATACACTTCCTAGGACATAGTAAACACTTGCATACTGAATCAATTAGTTAATGGCAAAACTCTAACCTAGTCAAAATACATCATGATACTGGGTCTGTGTTTTAGCATCAACCTACTTCGTTTCTGTTTTATCCTGAGTTGGTACATCAACCCAGCTCGGTGTATACTTTCACAGGGTGTGTATTCAATGGGAAAAAAAAAATCAGTATATTAAAGAGAACTCACATACTCTTGCATCCATGGCTGTATTGTTCACAATACTCTAGGTATGAAATTAACATAAGGGTCCATCAGCTAACAAGTGGATAAAGAATATGTGAGCTGTATCTATATGCCTTCAATAAAATACTATCCATCCATAAAGATATGAAATCAACTGTGACATCATAAAAATGATGAAATCAATGGCTAGACATGAAGATCAGCATGGTAGCTGAACTATACCAAGAACAGGAAGCTACTTACTCGGATGTTAGAGATTTTACCATTTAATCACAGAAGTTGAGAATAGAGTGCTGAGTACCAGAAGCTGGAGAAAGTAGGAGGAAGGAAAAATGGGGAGTCGTTGATTAATGGGTACTACTTTATAGTTAATATAGGAGTAACAAGTTCTGGTGTTCTATTACACAGTAGGCTGGCTGCAAATAATTATACTGTACTGTGTATTTCAAAAGTACACGAAAGGAGTTTGAACAATTTCAGCACAAAAAGAGGATATTAGCAATACATGGGCTTAACTCAGTTTAAATATGACAAAACATATAACTGTACTGAAACTACACATGGGATCTTAGAGATGCATTCAATGTTCGTGCTTTATGTAACAGTTAAAAATAAACTTCAGCCAATCCTGGTTGATTATGTACCAGTTGGTCTCTCAAAGTGTTGGTCATAGTCATTTACAGTGATTATCAACTTCGGCTAGCCTCAAATAATGATTTGGAGCCATGGATATAGATAGAAAAGAATGGAAGGACAATCTTCTATAGGAAAAAATAACACTGTTCAGTCATTCCCACACAGGGCTTAGAAAGTAATGATTTTGAAGTGCTAACTGGAAGAGCTTGAAGGGCTTGAGACCCCCATATGTTACAACAATGCCAAGCAACCCAGAGCTTCCAGGGACTAAGCCACTACCTAAAGACTATACATGGACTGACCCTGGACCTGACCTGTGGTAGCAATGAATATCCCAGTAAGAGCACCAGTGGAAGGGGAAGCCCTGGTCCCTGCTAAGACTGAACCCCCAGTGAACTAGACTGTCGAGGGCTGACAATGGGGGGAGGGGTGGGGAGGAACACCCATAAGGAAGGGGAGGAAGGGGATGTTGTCGGAACCGGGAAAGGGAATAACACTAAAAATGTACATAAGAAATACTCAAGTTAATTAAAAAAAAAAAAAAAAGCCATATACAGCAAAAATAAAAAAAAATAAAAAAAAAATAAAGTGCTACAAACTTGGAGTCTAAACCTAATAGAGAAGACTGCTGAGGGGCCCCTACATACTCTTTTTAAAAGTAACAAAAATAAATAGGCAAACTTAGGTAAAGTGTGATAGCAAGCATGTAATCTCAGCACCTGAGAAGCTGAGACACGGGGATCAAGACCAGTCTCGGCTACATGATTAGTTCAAGGGCAGCCTGAACAACCTGAAACCCTGTCTTTAAAATAAACTAAATTAATGAATTAATTCCATGTTTCACAGTACCAGGGATTGAACCCGGAGCCTCACACATGCCAGGTAAGCTCTGTCCCACTGGGTTATTTCCCTATCCCCTAAATTTAGTTAAAACATTTGATCTCTGGAAATAAAGAAAATAGGGCCACTGAGTCCTTTGATGTGCTGAGAAGTTGACTTGGTAACATGAGATTACTGAGCTAAAATTAGGTGTGTGGAACAGCTTCAGAGGCTTAAACAGTCAACTTAAATCATTCAAGCAAACAGAAATAGGTGAACTAGAATTTAGTCCTGGACATGAAAGCACATATGCATTACTTTATTCCTCTGCATAATTATAGAGTGAAGGAAAGTATGATGTAAGCATTTCAAGTCACCTAAGTAGGCACTGTAAGACAGAATGTTATCCTATGTAAACAGCAATGGAAACCAAGTGGGAATAGATATAACTAATGGATAACATAGGTTTGGGGGTAAGAAAATTCCCCCAAAGGAAGGTGAATGGGCCACAAATACACAGCAAATCTAAGCACAACAAACAGCGGAATCCCAAATCAAAAAGTTAAAACTGATGGGGACATACACATAGTGGAGAACTTCCCATTCCTTCCTCAATGGGTAATAGAAAAGCTAGACAGAAAATTAATAAGGGTATGCAAATACCCAACATTACCATTGACCAATAAGACATAAGGAGCATTTACCCAACAGCAAGTTCGAATGCAGCCCTCCCAACTGGCAGAATTCTTTTCCAGTGTGCATGTAAATCAAACAGTCCGAAGAGAAGTCTCAGAAGAAATCACTAACTAAATAGAGCTAAATGGAAATGAAAATAAAGCGTCTAAATTTTAGGGACATAGTTAATTTTGGCCAGGAAATATTCAGTGCTAAACGGCACAGTGACTTATTGACTAGATTGCCCTTTTCTTATACAATTAAGCACTTATTATATGCCTCAGAGATTTCATTTCTGGGCATTGACTACAGAACATTGAAAACATATCCACACAAAATGTGCCTAAGAACTTACAGCTTAGACAAAATGTCATGTTCACATTTGACTCTTCCTGAATGAACACAACAGAAGACCCTGCCTGGAAATAGCTCAAGGTCGAAGAAAGGTGGTGTTCCAGGTTTCTTTCTGTTGCTGTGATAAAATAACAAAAAGCAACTTAGGGGGGAAAGGGTTTATTTTAGCTTACAATACCAGGTTACAGTCCAGGCTGTCGTGCTTCATTTTGGGGAAGTCAAGGCAAGAACTTGAAACAGCTAGTCAGATCCACAATCAAGAAACAAGAGTAAATGCATACATGCTTATTTTTTGTTCAAAACTCTCTGTCTGCGCTTGCACAGTCCAGGATTCCCTGCCTATGGATCTGGATCTTTCCGCATCATCTAACCATCAAGACAACAGTCCACAAATATTTGCAGAGGCCAATCTGATCTAGACAATCCTCCTTGAAACTCTTCCCAAAATGATGTTAGAGTATGTCAAACAACCATCACGGGTCCTAAGAAGACAAGATGTTTTAAGATGCCAGATATGAAAAGCACACTAGCCAGTGTATCTTCTTTCTCCCTGACTAAGAAGAGCTAACCAGGTCTGTTGTTTCCCTCATATTTCCCAATAAGTCAAACTTCCCTCTCGACTAAGAGAGTCTGAGTCAGATCAGTACAACCAACATATGACTGTCAGCTACAAGAGGTGGACTGTTCAGGGCAGTGTCTTTACTCTTGAAGGGATATAACTACCTTTCCCTATCTGAAGACATAGGAGAAGGCAGGTGAGACTTCAAAAACTGAGCCAAAGACAAGTAGCCTGGTCCAGAAAGTCTCTTTGCACAAGAATTCAGGATTCCTCTTCCCCCCAGAGATGACAGAACAGTAGACGGAAGTGGAAAAGGCGGCTGTAGCCACAGCACATAGGCCGTTCTGTGAAGACT
This sequence comes from Rattus rattus, assembly GCF_011064425.1. Lineage (NCBI taxonomy): Eukaryota > Metazoa > Chordata > Mammalia > Rodentia > Muridae > Rattus > Rattus rattus. The sequence goes on from NC_046172.1 coordinate 115,050,423, forward strand.
CTTTATTCTCATAGGCTTGAGATTTCTTTCCTTTTCCAGAGGTACTGTAGCAGCAGGCTGGTTACGTCATACAAAAAGAGAAGCAGCTAAGTCTAAGACGCTTCTTAGCTCCCAGGTTTCCAAGCTTTACCCAGTGGTGCAGCAACACTAAACCAGAGAGATATGGTTAGAAGATCCCAATACTTCCCTCGCCCACCACAAACACTCAGAAATCTGGCTTGGGAAGGCCCTTGGCAGTCTCAGGCACCACCAGCTGAGAGGAATGATAGGCTATTAATACTAAATAAACTGAGTAGATCAAAATAACACCACAAAGACTCTGGAACTCATTCTCCCAGTGGAACCATGGTCCAAAACAGTAGGCTAAGACCTACATGTTAAACGCAAACAAGGTTAAGGCTGCTAAAATGAAAGTTTCAAACAGGAGCCAGGGATCCTGCATACAATGCACAATGTCTCCTAGAGTTAAACAAAAATTGTTCATTATACCTAGAACTAAGAACAGTAATTTGAATGGGAAAATAAAAACAAATTCAAGGGATGCCAATTCCAAGGGGGAATCCAAGCCTGGAATTAAGGGGAAAGACTTTAAAACACTGACCTAATCTATTTTCTACCATTGTAATAAATACTGTGACCACAATCAAGTGGGGAAAAGGGTTTATTTGGCTTATACATCCTGATCACACTCCATCACTGAAGGAAGTCAGGCCAGACACTTGAGGCAGGAACCTGGAGGCAGGAACTGAAGCATACACCATAGAGGATGGCTTCTTACTGGCTTGCTCTTCAGGACGTGCTCAGCTGACTTTCTTATACAACTCCTGCCTAGGGATGGTACCATCTACAGTGAGCTGACCAACCCCACAACGTCAATAATTAATCTAGAAAATGCACCAGAGACAGGCCTTCAGGCCAATATAATAGAAGCAATTTCTCAGCTGAGAGGTCCCTCTTTCCAAGTTAACTCTCTCTAGTGAGTGTCAAACTTAGAAAAGATAAGCACTGTATTCAGCAATAACCATGTGTAAGAGTCTGATATCCACAACACAACTCAGCACAACTCGGCACAACTTGGCACAACTGTTTCCCAGTGAGATAGTCACACTTGGGCAAAGCGTAAGCCCAAACCAGCAATCCATGCTGGGGATGAAGCTTGCTTACCTACTATGCACAAGGCACTGGGTTCTATCCCCAGCACAGCCAAAACAAGCTAACAGACAACATCAGCAACAAAAGAAACGTAATTACCATTTCACACCTTTGGAAACTGTGCTTAGTACATACAGGAAAAAAAAAGATTTAATTTATTTCCCAAAACTTTCTAGTAAACATCACTAGGAAAAATAATCTGTAACACAAGTGGCACTTGACCTGCTCCCTGTTTAGAAAAACAGCAAAAGCAAAGTAAATGGATCTAGGCAGTAAGATGCAGTTCCCACAAAGTCCGGCTCCAAGTGAACAGCTGCGTCTCCCCAGGAGTGCAAGGCTGCCAGAATGTCTCACTGGTTTCAGTTCTTTGTTTCGAGGGCTAAATTCCAAGCAAGACTGGCCAAGAAGTCAGAATTCCCTCCCCCAATATTATCCCCAATTAGAGCACAAGGATTATGGAAGGCATGGGAAGGCAACAACATTGAGTCGCTATCCCTCTCATTCCTGCTCACTGTTAAAGAGGGTCCGTACTAGGAGAGACTGATTGAAAACAGAAAATCCTGGCTTGAGTGCCCTGCTTTAAAAGGAGGGTAAAACTGAGACATGCAGACCACTTTCCTCGCCTCCAAGTCCTTAGTATTGGATTAGAGATTGCAAACGGGAGAAAGCCAGGTCATAAAAACCAGAGAGCTCGAACACTCTCTCCAGACCTTTTTCTTTCTTTCTTTCTTTTTTTTTTAAATCTTACTGTGTGTGCCTGCTGTTTTGCCTACGTGCATGTTCTGAGCACCAAGAGCTCTTATGAATAGAGAGGCCAGAAGAGGGCGTCAGAACAACTGGGAATATAGATGCAGACTGGTGTGAGCCCCAGAGGGGTGCCTGGAATCAAAGCTGGGTTCTGTGGAGGAGCAGACAGTGGTGCTGAGTGCTGAGCCTGTGTGTGCAGTCCCAGACCCTTAGGGGCAATCTGCCCTTTTGGCTCTGTCATTAGCCTTCTTTCCTGCAGCTGGAACCCACCTTGCCATGAGCCTTCTGCCCTCTCTCCCCGCCCTCATCATCTCACCTGTGCTCTTTGTCATCCAAATCCTGCTAAAACCAAGCCTCCTACAAAACCTACCAAGCCCTCATCCTCCTGCTCACATCCCCACCCTCCTTCCTTCCTCCTGTGCCTCCCGCTGACTGCCCCATTACACCTGTCTTCCCCCATAGCTTTCCATCCTCTCCCCTCATCTTAACCATCCATTTGACCCCCCTTCATCTGCAGAGGATCTCCTGGCCTCTTCCAAGGTTTACTGCCCCCCATCCCCAGTGATTTACTCTTCCCAGGCTGCTACACTTCTGTACAGACTTCATTCCCATCCCCTTTCCCTCCCCAGCCTAGTGCCTAACCTCTCTGGTTCCTAATTCTCCTCCAAATATCCAACCCTGATCCTCGGGAAAGTCATAAAAGAGCATTAGATCCCTGATACTGGAATTCTAGGTGGTTGTTAGCCCCTATGTGGGTACTGGCAATCAACCTCCAGCCCATGGAGGAGCAGACAATTAGCCTGAGTGCTGAGCCAGGGCTCCAGGTGCTAACTCTCCCCATCTATTTAAACCGTTGGTCCTATTTTCTAGCCCTGTTTCCTCTAACAGGCTCCTACTTCTCCACGATCTGTATATTCTACAAAAGCATCTTTCAAAACGAAACTGATATAAAGACATTGACAGATAAATAAAACCTGAGAGAATCTCATGCTCCACATGGGGCCTAGACATAGATGAATGCAAACTCCCACACACATAAAATAATAAAATAATAAAAAAGAAAAGCCATCAAGCAGAAAACAGACAAGGTCAATTATAGTTCACATACAATACAGCTCAAATAAGTAGTTACATAATATTAAAGGACATTAGAAATGCTCTTTCTTCTCTATTTACTCTTTACCAGGTTTTTGAAAAGCAATTGTATATTCGCTTTACAGATCCTGAATTATAGTCGACCATTGAATGAAGTCAGAACAGCAACTCAAACATCAGGATCCTGGGGGCAGGAGGTGATGCAGAGGCCATGGCGGGGTGCTGCTCACTGGCTTGCTCCCCCTGGCTTGCTCAGCCCGCTTTCTTACAGAACCCAGGACCTCCAGCGCAGGGATGGCACCACCCACAATGCGCTGGTTCCTCTTCTATCAATCACTAATAAAGAAATGCCCTACAGGCTTGCCTTCAATCCAACCTTACGGAGACACTTTCTCAACTGCATCTCCCTCTTCTCTGATGACTTTAGCTTGTGTCAAGTTGACATAAAACTATTAGCAGCCCTAGTCCAACAACATGTAACAAAGACTCTGCTCCATAGGCAACAGGTATGAAAAGTTGTTTTTAAAACCCAAGAGTCAATTGACATAAAAAACTTAATCAGAAACATGAACATGAAAAAGGCACAATTACCAATAGATGGAGAAAAAAAATGGCTAAATCCAATACTGACTTACTGTTTGAAATTAACAATTTATAGATTTATAAATGGACTTATCAGTATTTCAACAGAAAAGATAAATAATTAGAAATCAACTGTTTTTTTCTATACATTAGCAATGACCAAAACAAACAGGAAATTAAGAAAAAACATCAAAGACAGGCTGCAGCTCCCTTGCTAGAATGCTTGCCCACCATGTGTGATGTCCCAAGTCAGTCCCTTGCATTTGGTGGTGAATTCCTCCAAGCCCAGCAGTCAGGAGGTATAAGTTTCAGGATCACAAGGTCAAAGTTAACCTTGGCCACATAGGGAAATAAAGATAAACTTGGGATAGAGATCCTCTCTCAAAAAGCATTTTACTTAAAACAACAAAATAACAATAAATATATACTATACTTATATACTAAACTTACAATCTAATAATCCCCCAAATAACACTGAAAACATAAAGTCCCAAACAAGTGCTCATAGATTATAAGGCTTAATATTTGTATTAGGACATTATTACCCAAAACTGATACACGGGTTCAAAACAATGTCTAACAAATTCTTATCTGCATTCTCTGAAGAAATTGGTAAGCTAGCTCTTCCTAAAATCTGTAATAAAAACAATGTACAAGGTTGGGGATTTAGCTCAGTGGTAGAGCGCTTGTCTAGCAAACGCAAGGCCCTGGGTTCGGGTCCCCAGCTCCGAAAAAAAAAAAAAGAGAAGGTTTTGGGGTTGGGGATTTAGCTCAGTGGTAGAGCGCTTGCCTAGCAAGCTTCAAGACCCCGGTTCAGTCCCAGCTCCGGAAAAAAAAAAAAAAAAAAAAAAACAATGTACAGAAAAAAAAGAAATCAATTGTTATTTCATCTGATTTTTTAAACTAATTACAAAGCAGCTTCAATAGCAGCATTAACGGCTATGTGAAATTTGTATAAAGTCACCTATCCAGAGACCTCTAAAATTCTAGAAACAAACCTATATTCATTGCATTGGTCAAATGATTTTGCACAAAGTTACTAAAGCAATGTTAGTTCTTTCAAAAATCTGTGCTGGGACCACATGTCTATATAAAAATAATATAGTTGGGGACTGGGGAGATGGCTCAGTGGTTTAGAGCACTGGCTCTTCTTCTAGGAGACCCAAGTTTGATTCCCAGCATCCATATGGTGGCACATAAGGCTCTGTAACTTCAATTCTGGGAAATCAGGTGCCCTCTGCTGGCCAGCAGAAACAGTGCATGAATGTGGTGCACAGATTTACAAAACACCCTTACCCGTAAAAATTTTTTTACTATTTTGTTTATTTTTTAACAAATACAGTTGGACCCCTTGCAATATGCATAAACATAAATGCAAAATTTATCATACACTTTACTATAAGAGGTAAATCTATAGAATTCTTATCAGAATTTAGCTCAGTGGTAGAGCGCTTGCCTAGTAAGCGCAAGGCCCTGGGTTCGGTCCCCAGCTCCAGAAAAGAGAAAAAAAAAAGAATTCTTATCAGACAAGATGGAGATGCATTTCTATGATCTTGGATAAGGGCAATCCTCCATAAGACATAAAAAGGGGAAAAGTTATATTGGATTTTATCAAAATGTATTGCTTTGGGCTGGACATGCTGACACATTTCTTAAATTCCAGCACTCAGGAGTCAGATGAAGGTGACCACTGAGAATTCAAGTCCAGCCAGGATTACATAGTGAGAGCATCTCTAAAACATTTTAATATGTTTTTACAGTGGACATCTTCAATAATGTAAAAAATACCCACTGAATCACAGAAAAAAATACTTGAAAGGCATATCTGCTGTAAGGACTTGTATCCAGAATACATGTATTTACCTCAATAGTGAAAAGAAAAAGCACAATAAAAAATGGCAAAGAACACGCATAGCCATTTCTCCGAAGAGTCCATTAACTGAATGGACAGTAAGTACCTGAGAAGATGCTCAACATCATTAGCCACCAGAAAAATGGAAAACAGCAAGAGAAATGGTGATAAATGTAAAAAATATGGGAGTTCAAATGAATCTGGGTATTTTCTATACATGAATGAAATGTCATAGCAAACCCCATAATTTACATAATTTATATATACTAATAAAGAGCTCCATATAGAGTCACTATGGCACACTCATAAGACAGGTACCATAAAAAAAAAAAAAGACTCAACGGTATTGATGAATCTTGAAAACATCCCAGTAAGTGAAAGAAGTCAGACAGAAATGGGCATATACTATGGGATTGCATTTGCATAAAATATTCAGAGCTGGCAAATTCATAGAGACAGAAAGCATATTAGTGGTTTCCAAGACCTGTGAGAAGGGAAAGGGGAGGAAGTGGGGGCTTAATGGTAAGGAGTTTACTTTGGGAGTATGAATTAGATAATGGTGATGGTTTCAAAACATTGAATGTACTCAATGTCAGTAATGATAAAATTTAAGTTGCAGGCATTTTACTACAATTAAAGGCAGGTGATAAATATTGAGGTTTCAAAAAAACAAGAAACCTCACATTCTGCTTATGGGAATGTAACTGCTTCAGAAAATAATCACACAGTTTCTCAAAGAGTGAAACAAGGACACTTCACATGACTCCAGCAATTCTACTCTGTGTCTAATGAACATATATGTACATATACTCACTCAAGCTCAAGGAAAGCATGTGTTCACAAAACTTGTACATAAATGTTCACAATTATTTTATTTCTCCCTCTCCCTCTCCCTCTCTCCCTCCCTCTCTCCCTCTCTCCCTGTCTCTCCCTGTCCCTGTCCCTGTCCCTGTCCCTCTCCCCTCCCTCCCCCTCCCTCCCCTCCCTCCTCTCCTCTCCTCTCCTCTCTCTCTCTCTCTCTCTCTCTCTCTGTTGATGAGTATGGGTGCCCGGAGGCCATAAATACCTTTTTCCTGGAGTCTGGGGTTACAAGCAGTTATTAGCCTCCTGACCAGCACTCTGGGAACTGAACCAGGCACCTTTGATAGAGCACCAAGTAAGTACTCCTGACCTCAGAACAATCTTCCCAGCCCCTTCACAACCTCATACTTGTTTTAATTTTCTCCCCTTCTCACCTCTGTCTATATGTATAACTCTCTCTCCCTCCTCCTTCCCTTCCTTTCTGTCTATGTCTGTCGGTCTATGTCTGTCTGTGTGTCTCTCTCTGTCTCCCTCTGTCTCTCTGTCTCTGCCTGTCTGTCTCTGTGTCTGTCTGTCTCTCTCTCTCCCTGTGTGTGTGTGTGTGTGTGTGTGTGTGTGTGTGCTTACAGGCATGAGTGTGCCATAGTGCATAAACATGGATGTCAGATGAAAACCTTCAGAAGTCGCTTCTCTCCTTCAATTCAGAATTCAGGTCATGAGGTTTGCATGGAAAACACTTTGACATTCTGACCAGAATGTTCATAAATTTTGATACAACTTATATGTAAACAAGACAGTGAATATAATACAATGTGGTCATGCATGTAATAGAATATCATATGGTCACAAGAGTAAAATGTTTATATATGGTACAATAGATAAATATTCAAAGTAATTTTATTGTATACCTCAGGGGTAAATATCGTAGAATGTAAAATTTATGAAAAAACTTTAAGATCTATTATGTGGAGCTGAAGAAATGGCTCAGTTATTAAGCACATTGGATACTCTTGCAGACGACACAGGTTCAATTCCCAGCACCCATATAGTGGCTCACAACCATCCTCAACTCCAGTTCCAGGAAATGCACTTACCCAATTCTAGTATCCTGAGGCATCAGGCACACACATGGTGCATGTACATATATGCAGACAAAACACCTCTACATATAAAATATTTTTTAAGATTTTTTATTTATTTTATGTGAGTACACTATTGTTCCCTTCAAACACACCAGAAAAGGGGATCAGATCCCATTGCAGATGGTTGTGAACCACCATGTGGCTGCTGGGACTTGAACTCAGGACTTCTGGAAGAGCACTCAGTGTTTTTAACCAGCATCTAGAATGTTTTTTTATTTAAAAATAAATATAACCAACTGTAATATAGCATTAAATATAAAAACTATAAAACTTTTAGGGGGAAAAGTTATGGGAGGAAGTAAGTAATATCTAGGTACAGGCAGAGAATTCAAAAATATGATCCACAAAAGGAAGAGATGATGTTATAACTTATCAAATTGCTCTATCAAATAATGATGAAAAAAAGGCAAATGATGGCCTGAGGGAAAAATACTTATAAACAGCATAATTGGAAAGAAATGATACAGAGAATGTCTAAATAAAGGCAAATAGCATAAACAGAGCCACCATCAACCAAGAAATACAGATGGCTAACAAGCCTGTGGAAGGTGCTGAACGTATTTAGCCACTAAGAGAGAGGCAAAACCACACTGACTACACACTTATCAGAAATGTCTGAAATTTAAAGAGTGCCAACACCAAGTGCTGACAAGTGTGAGGAGAAATGGATCACTCATCCCCAGATGCTGGGAATGTAAAATACTATGCCATCATTCTGGAAAACAGCTGGGCAGTGTGAAACTCAATGTGTAATGACCAGAGGACCCAATGACTGCATTTGTAGCCGTTGAGCCTAGAAAAATGAAAGCCAACAGAGACCTTAACGTTTTAGGTTGTCACTACAAGAGCTGCCATTATTTGCCTTAAATTCTGTGCAGTAGATGCGAGTCTACAGATAGCTCCTGAAGTTTATGCAGCCATGAGAAGTGAGTATGGGCCATGACCAGATCTGGAAAAGGATAGTCAGGATCACTAAAGGGCACTATGTCATTTAGTTATCACAACAGCCATGGTTCTCTTTCTCAGATTCAAGTGTAGCTTCTGACATTTCAGCTGAAATCCTACTATTCCTTCCGCATTCCTAACTCCTGGTAGTTTGGAGAGACGTTTCTTCTCCTAGGCTTTGTTTGCTAAGCTAAACTTGGGAAACAAGAACCAAGACAACGGGGGTCCATGTACCTTGGGCGTTAAGGCACTTCATTGTTCTATTTGGGCACTTGAAAGCTTGCCTGTGTTATTCAGAATGTTCCGCATTCTCGAGTGAGAGCCTTAGATTGGCTTCTGTGATACCTGTTTGTTATCAGCGTGGAAGCATGACCATTGTGACATTCTTAAAAAGACCGATTCCTAACCAAAGCTCACAACCTAAGACCTCCCCACCCCATCCCCAAACATACACACCAGTCTCTGGACACTAGAACATAATACTTCCACAGTGAGAATAGTGCAGGGTTAAAAGAAAAGTGGGACTCGATTGGTAGAGTATTTGCAGAGCTTGCACAAAGCCTTGAGTTTGATCACCATACTGCATAAATGGTGATGCACACATCTGCAATCCCAGCACTCCAAGAGGAGAGGCAACTCAAGGTCATCTTCTGCTGCAGAGGGGGGTTTGAGGCCAGCTCAGAAAATGCAAGACTATCTCAAAAAAAATAGAGAGAGGAGAAGAAAAAGAATAGAAAAACAACATGACATTCAAAGGAGAGAATCACGATTTTATTCATTTCAAAGCAACCATGTTATTTGAAGAAGGAAACTCTGACATTCAAGAATACAAATAACTGTGTGTAGCCTTTCACTCAGCTTTCAGTTGAACTCTGAGAGATTATGAGCCAGTTTTCTACAGTGGCATTACACCAGGTGCCTATGACACAGGGTGCCCTCCTTGAGCTGAGCTGAGCAAATGTGGCTCCATTAAATAGTTTAGCTTAGCTCTACACCGTCAGCTTTCTGCATAATGAAAACACAGCCTTTTCTCCAAAGAAGGGAAGTCTAGAACCCAAAAGTGTGGTATCGGTCTCACACTAATGGAGCTCATGACATCTAGGTCTCTAAGCACCTCAGTAATAATTTCTCAAAATCCTTTGGAATAAACAGACATCTCACTCAAGGCGGCACGTATGCAAATTCTGGCCCTTTAAATGGATTCTGTCCCTAAGTGCACAAACCAAAAAACATGGAAGCAATTGGATTAGGAAAGCAATGCCTAAAAAAATAAAATCTTCTAATTGGCATTAAGTCACCTAGCATTGTCAAACACACATCACTTGCCTAATTATTTTGCGTGTGCATGTTTTTAACTTCATAACTTTTTAACTTCATAAACATATAAATGAGAAAGAGATGCAGATTTAATGTACACCCATATGGTAAGAAATCCAGAAGCTGCCAAAAGATTGTAAAAATCCCATACTAATCTTAAAATCATCTGTGTTCTTTTCTTTTGTCTCTTGTTTGTCTGTTTAAGGTTAGTTGGTTTGTGGTTTTCGTTTGTTTGTTTGTTTGTTTTCTTTATTGTTTCTGATTTTTTTTTCTTTCCTTCAAAGTCACAAAGAATAAAATGAGGGTGGTAAGTGCTAAGTGTGGATCCTTAACTCAGAGAAAAACATAGTGATCATTTTATTCAAAAATAAAACAAATTAAAAATTAGTTCAATGTCACATTCTCACATTTATGTGCTATTTATACATAAGATCATTTATATATGTTCCTTATAGTTTTTAATGACTTAATTTTTCTTAAATAGCCTAGTGTACATCATCAGACCAAAATGCTTCTTCTGAACATGTGTTAATGAACTAGCATGGTCTGTTACACTCTTGGAATATACCTGCATCAAAACCAGTCACAAATAATGCCTGCACAATTATTTGCACCCCCCCCCAAATAGTTCAGGCAGCCTTGTCAACCATCACCGTAGTCGGCTGTATAATCTTGCATTCAGCCGTGAGTCTCATTTAAGTGGGTACTAGCCCAAGCTTCTACTGGCCTCTGGGTATACTACGAATGAGCATTCTTCCATGCCTTCAACCTAATTTTTTTGCCATCCACACTAATAATGCCTGCCGGGCTAGAAGGCTCTTGCTAATTTGCATGTTCACTTAATGACAGTCTTTTGAAGGGAAGGAATGGTCACACTTATAGGAACTTGCTACCCTCCCTCCCTTGGCTATTTTACTAACCAAATATATTTGTATTGAATTCATGATGAGGCTGTAGGATAAGAACAGGCTCTCAAATATCATTCCTGGTTTTGAGAGAAAGTCTCTTTATTCCACTGGCTCCTCAGCTCCCATATGGCAGGAACAGCCCTGGTTGAACACAATGGCACTTCTTCCAAAACACTGGATCTACACAGACCAAATGCCAAAAAAAAAATGTTTTTTACAGAAGTCATGACCAATCATGACATATTTCTAATAAAATGACAGCAACATTCCAGAAGAAGGGAGGTATTTAGCTCCTTATGAATCTCCCAAAGTGGGGTTGGGGATTTACTTCAGTGGTGAAGCACTTGCCTTGCAAGCACAAGGCCCTGGGTTTGGTCCTCAGCCCCAGGAAAGAAAAAAAATAACAAAAAGACAAAAAAGGTAACTAAATCTCCCATAGAGTGTACATCATATTTTAATTCCAGATAAGGCAGAAATTAAACTATAGTTAAAAGCCTTTAACATCTCCTTTTTCTTTTCTTGCTTTTGATTTTGTTTGTATGTTTGTTTGTGGAAATGTGGTCTTGTTATATTTCCCAGACTGGCCCTGAACTTCTGAACTCAAACAATCCTTCGTCTCAGCTTCTTAAATACCCAGACTATGAGTGCTGTGTCACCATAGTCTACCTCATTGCTGTTATTTTTTAAACATTTCCCCTGTGCTATGGTTTGAATGTTTAAGAAAAATGTTCTCTAAAGATTCATGGTCTTCTTCATAGCCAGGTGATGGGTTTAGGAGGAAAGAACTCCCCTGGAGGCACATGCTAGGAAGGTACTCTGTGTTCTTGCCCTCCTTTTTTTTTTTTTTTTTTTCCAGAGCTGGGGACCGAACCCAGGGCTTTGGGCTTGCTAGGCAAGCGCTCTACCACTGAGCTAAATCCCCAACCCCGTTCTTGCCCTCTTTCTGTCTCAATGCACCTCTTTGCTTCCTGGATGCCACAACGCAAAGAACTTGGTTCCTCTGCTTCACCAGGGCCTAGAATGAAGTAGAGCGATCTTGCCAAAAGATGAGATCTCTCAAACTATGAATCTCCCTTCAATCACTTTTCTTAATTATGTGTTACAGTGACAAAAGACAATGCACGTGACCAACACACCCTAAAACATTATCCCTTCATCCCTCTGTAAAAATCAGTCTTGAAAGCATTTGAAATAAATTAGCTGTCTGAGCCTTCATTTAAGACAGAAAAAGATGAGTAGCAAGGTTCACTTCAAAGAGCACCATTTTAAAAACATGTATGTGTGTGGCAGAGGTGGTGGGGTCACACAAAGGGGCACCTCCATGGAGAGGTATCCACATGTATGGACATGCAAATGGAGAAGGGAGATCAATGTCTTCCTTAATCCCATTATGGGTTGAGACATGCTCTCTCACCAATTCAGCCAGTAAGCCTTGGGACACTCCTGTCTCCATCTCCTCAGCACTGTAATTATAGTCATGCTGGACCATGTCAGGCTTTTTTTTCCCTGCATGCTGGGGTCCTAATGGCTCTAATACTCATATCAAGTCTCCACTCCACTTATAATCATGGTCACAGAAACAGTAAATACTTTTGGAAGGTTTTCTGATTATTTAGTAGACCCAGGAAACTCTAAAGCGGACCAGGTGTTCTGAATATTTTTATGTACGTTTCCAATAGTCTCTGGCTGATTAGATTTATGAAAGAGGGGGCGAAGGGAGGGAAGGAGGGAGGGAGGGACAGAGGGAAGAAGGAAAGGAGAGAGAGTTCGATCCTGTTGTTCATCTGTAAGTAGAATTTTAAAACATCTACATCAAAGGGTTGTTCTGTGTATTAAATAAAAATATGTATAATGTTCCTTCCTTGGGCTTAGATAAGCATATACTCCAAAATGGTGATAGATAGTCACCACCAATCATGCAAACTCCCTGGATTAAGCAAACACTATACAGCATTTCACTTGCTTTATAGTTCTTTTATTTTGTCTGTAAATGAAGAAACTTCCCATAATCTGTGAAAAATCAGATTAATAATATCTTTCTACTCATGTTCTTTTGTATGCACTCAAGCTTAATCCAGTGCCCTGTACCTACTGGACTGGAAACAGCCAATATTAAATAATACTGCATAGGGTCTATAACATTATTTCTTAGGGGCTGAAGTGATGGTTCAGAAGTTAAAAATGTGAATTTCAGCCAGGCATGGTAGTACACACCTTTAACCTCGCTCAGAAGGCAAAGGCAGAAGGATTTCTGTGAGTTCAAGGCCAGCCTAGTCTATCTCACCTATATAGTGAACTCCAGGACAGCCAGGACTACAGTACTGTAGAGAGATGCTCTGACTCAATACATAGGTAGGTAGGTAGGTAGGTAGGTAGGTAGGTAGGTAGGTAGGTAGGTAGGTAGATAGTAGATAGATAGATAGATAGAAAGAAAGATAGATAGATAGATAGATAGATAGATAGATAGATAGATAGATAGATAGGTAGATAAAGAACATGTTTTGCTCTTACAAAGGACCTGAGTTCAATTCCCAGCCTCCATATGAGGCAGCTCATAATTGCATTTACATAACGCTAATTCTGGCGGATCTAATGCCCCTGGTCTCCTTGAGCACTTACATTCATGTATATATGGTCACACATACATACACAGAATGAGAAATAAAATAAATCTGTTTTTAAACATGTTATTTGTTTACCAGAGTTTGTAAATACTAACTTTAGGGTTTATTACACAGAATATTTTCACAGCATTCTAGAAGTGCATGAGGAAAAAATTGTATTTATTCAGTTTGATGTAAATATGTTTATATAAGCTAGATGTGTGCTGTATATACATCTACATGTTTATATAATTTATATTGAGTTTGTTGTGTAGTTTAAATCTGCATCTATGTAATTTTGTTCATTTATTAATTTTTAGAAAAAATCAGTAGATTTCATAATTTCTCCTTATTGCCATTAAGTTATAACTGTATGTAAGCACATATTTATCTGGAAATTGAAGTGGTAATTTGCTGATGTCTTTTTATGCCAAAATTTATGCCTCAAAAAGGGAAATGCTTAAGGCAGAAGAGGAACTTGTCTCACGTGAAGAGATTTCACACAGTTCTGACATTCTAGCAGACACCCTTGCATAACAGACCCACACAGTGACAATGGTGTGTCAGAAACATGCAGCTCCCCCCACCATCTTGTCTGTGACTGCTTCATTATGCATACCTTTTGACCTCTATTTAAACCTAAAAATGTCATTACACTGTGTATGGGCTATGGGGATCACCTGACCCCCTTTATTTGTTCCTCTTTACAATTTGACCGTACTGAATGAATCCCCTTCTGGTTTTCACTATTGTCCTTTTAATTGACATACTGCCGACGAGTCTAGTTGGCTGGAGTTGACAGTACCCAGTCTTTGACCCCAAAAATTCCAATAACAATAGGCAAAAGTCAATTAATGCAGGAGATGGTGCACACAAGGCTAATCCATCTGATATAAGTCAATACACTGCACAGTTCAATTGCTCTGTGCTTCCACAGACAAGTACATGGAAGTGATTCGCCAGGACTAAATTCATCACCAGCAACAGCCCAGTTCTCTCAGGCTCACTAGGGCATCTCTGCTAGTAAAATTTAAGAAGCAATCAAACTGAATAAGAAATCTTCTTTGCAGACATTTACATTGTGGAAGAGCGCAATTCTTGACAATTTAGAGTAAATGAAGTGCAAATTATTCTCTATAACTCAGAATTGAAGCTTAAATTGTCAGTGAAAAAAAAGCTCACAGCTTAATCAGAAAAATATACTTATAGGAAATTTCCATGAGCTCACATTTGATATATTTATATCATAGGATAACAAGTTCAAAACTATTACTAAGTTATAAGTAAGGAACTTATGCAGAATTTGCATGTATTGAATTTTATTTTGAATCTGCATATATGCCTGTATTTGAATATTTATAATATTCCAGAAAAAGCACAGTGGAATGTGCAAGACAGATTTATTTAGTGTAATGCTCTGAAATGTGTCAAAGTCTTCAACACTGTTCTGGGAGGCAAAATGGCAGGAATAACAAATGGACGCAATAAGACCAACTGAAGAATCTGCACAGTCCAAGACCTAGAGCAAGAAAGGCTCTCCAGCCAATAAATATTTTACTGAAGTTCAGACAAATATTTCCCAAAGCTCACAATGGTATTGTTTTACATGACGTGTACCATTAAGTGGATTATTCATTATCCTTTCATAGAAAGAGAGAAATTCCCATTCATGCCTTCCTTTCTAAACTCAATGGCTAAATATGTTATTTTTCTGGTACAGAATGTCAATATTAGCTTTTCAACCATAAATGGTTTCTATTGTCAAAATAACTTCTGCATTGGGTGTTGTTTTGGTGGAGATTCAACAATAAGAGTATGCACCTCACTAGATGTATACACAGTTGGCCCACAGACATCTAGAATAACTGGGGAATAAAATGTTCTAAAGGACTTCATTTATATCTAATTAAGAGTAAAGCTCTTATACGGTGAAACTGCTCTAAGAAGGTGTCCCTCAGTACACTCTTCTTTCCTGAATGGAAGCAACACATGCCATAACTGATGGCAGTTCTCACTGGCTGAGGTTTAGAACCACAACCCTTAACCAACCTCAACCTTAGCTCTTATATGTAGGTAATCAGCTCACTTAGAGCCCATGAAGGGGCCAACGTTCCAAGTCTTCTTGAAGAGCCATGGCCAAGGAAAACTGAGCCTTCAAATTCCAACTGTGGACAACTTCTAACTTCATGTTTCATTGAAACTTTCAGTGAAGAAGCAGCAGTGGCAATTTCTCTGCTTTGCTGCTATAGCGTTCCATGGGATGTGAGAAATGAGTTAGCCAATTAGGAGGAAAATCAGCACCCAGTGCTGGGCTAATCAGACTTACCACCTCCTTTTCAGTGGGAGGACTGACCACACTCAAGCTATTCTCCTCATTAAGGGCTACCAGCACATCAAAAAGCTAATGAAACAACCACAGATAGTCTTCAGGGAACAAAATTCAGACATAAGTATATTTATCATGGCCACAGAAAAGTCTTGTTTTAAAAAAATAGCTTTTGTCTTTTTTGGGGGGGGGGGAGTTTTCTTTTGTTTTGTTTTGTTTGACACAAGGTCTCATCATGTAACTCTGGCTAACCCAGAACCCAGAAATCACTACCTAAGCTAGTCTGGCCTTGAACTCACAGGGATTTATTTGCCTGCCTTTGCCTCTGGAGCATCTGCTTTAAAGGGGGGTGCTGCCCGCCCAGCTATTTATTTCCAAAGGGATACAGATTTTGAATGAAATTCAAAATCCTCAGAATATCAAAAGAAAAAGAAAAAAGGAAAAAAGAAAAGAAAATGGCTCCCATATCTCTTAAGATCCTGGTGTACCTTCTTGTCTGCGTTCTCTCTTGCCTAGACTTAGTAGAATTTTCTATTCGTCTTCCATTCCTCCTCTGCTGAAAAAAGCAACACATTCACAAAAAAACAAGTTTCATCATAGTGCCCACCGCATAAAGATACAGTGATGATAGCAGGTACTCAGAGAATATTTGTTAAAGAAGTAAATGAGCAAATAAGCAAATAAAAATGTGTGTGTAGGGTCCTGTTTTCAATACCGAGGAAATAACTCATGAGTTAAAAAAAGAAAAAAAAAAAAAAAAAAAAACCTCTGTGATTCTGTGAACTGAACCCTGGACTTTGCACATCTTAGCCAAGCACTCTACCACTGAGAAATATGTCTCCCATTTGAAGAAGTAAATATAGCTAATGTTCTATGTTTACGCTATCTAATTTATTCCCAAAGGACTATTCAAATTTATACTCCCAACAACAATTTATAAGAATTATGATATAATTCCTTCTCAGCCCTGGCTACTAATATTTGATTTTCGGTTTGGTGGTAATATAGATTAGTTTTATATTTTGGAATTAGGGTTAATCAGTGAATAGAAATAGAGTTGTCGTAAGTTGAAATGCTTCTATTTGCATTTCTTTAGTACCAGGGACACTGAGCCTCTTTTTTCCATGTCTGCAAACTAGTCTTGGGCCTCATGTCCTAAACTGTCTGGACGTGCCCTTTGTCTCTGTAATCAATTCATAGGGTTTCTTTGCACAGAAAAGATTTCAGCCTTTTGTCTGTTGTAATTGTTGCACATATTTTCATGAGTTTGACACATGCCTTTTCATTTTGGCTTTTTCTTCCCTTCGACAGATGAACATTCTCATTTTTATGTAATCATAACTGTCTATCTTCTATTTATTCAAACCTCCTTTCTTTGGGTAAGAGTACCGTGTGTGAATCGCTGCTATCATTTAAATAATAATGCCAATTGTGCATTCAGATTAACTGGGTTCACAGATTCCCACATACACCACTAAGCTTTAACCAGGACTGGAGCCCCAATCCCCATTTCCTTACAAACCCTGCCCACTAGGAGTCTAGGCAACAAGAGTTCTCCCAGCCCAAACCAGACCCCTAGTCAACCTCTCTACTTTAACCTATGGCGCTATCTCAGCTGCAGACTAGAAGTCAGAGAGGAACCTTTAAATGAATTTAAATGCCTTCATTTACTTTTATGCTTTTAACAATCTTCCAGTTAAGATTTTTACATAGTCTCATGGGTTCGTAGTCTTCATCGCACATCTAGATTCCTCATGGTGGGGCTTCGACCCCATCTACCTCCATGGCCATTACTTCCCCAAGTAGGAACCTTCTCTAAGATCAGGCTCCTTGGGCCCATAATGCCCACTGGCTGCCTACTGCCAAGAGGATGGCCCAACTAACACAAAGCCTCGTTTCTCCTACCTTATAGTCCCATGGGCCTTCGCAAATGGACCGTTTCTATTTCTACCTTGTCTTTTATACTTTACAAAGGAAAGGGCTTTGGGAAACATCTTGTTCAAATCCCTCATTTTACAGAAAAGACATTTTAGGTTGCAAAGAGGAATGATCTCCTCAGGTCATGAAGCCCCCTTCCCCACCCATCTTATCTATACTACATGTTTCTGCACTTTAGGCTAAAGAGGGTAACATAGGCTTTCTTGGCATTGGCTTGATTCTCGTCTCCTCAACTACTGACACAGTCCCAGGGCTGCTATTATTCTCCTGGTTTGTAGAGCTCAATTACCACACAACAGATGAAAAGCCTCTGTTTTTAATATATTCTGATAAATGATGGACATTTTAAAGACATTATTGATTTCCAGATAATTTTCAAACAAAATACATCTTTTCTATTAAATATCTAAAGTATCAAATTGTTCAGTTCTACTGTCAGCTTTATAAGAGCTTGTCTTCCCTGGAACCAAATGGACAGTTTTATAAGATTGTATTTAATGAACAACAGTGGGGAAAGATGAGTATTCTTTTAATGTCATTTCATATTATCTTGGTTGACAACTGATCCCCATGAAAAACAAGCTTTAGTATTTTAATTGCCACATCATGGCAGTAACCTTACACTATGACCAGAAGCTAACTCAGAGTAACATTTTGTACTACCTGAGAACTTAGGAGTCTGACTGAGGATGAAACAACCTGCAGTGTTAGCATTCTACACAGGCCATTATTCTCTCTCATTCATGTTTTCTCTCGCTGCCACCACCACTACCCATCACCCTGCTCTTCATTATGGTTTGAATATGAATTTTCCTGTACAGGTTCAAATTTTGAATGCCTGGCTCCCAGCTGGTGACTCTATTTTGGGAAGTGGTAGAAACTTTAGGAGATGGGGCCTGGCTTGAGGAGATGGGTCACTGAGGACAGATCCTTAGGGACACCTTACTCCTTCCTGCCTTTCTGCTTCCTGTCTTCTGTGAGGTGAGAAATACCCTCTGCCACTTGTTCCTGTTGCCTTGATATGCTATCCAAGCACATGGAGCCAAGGGACCATGAACTGAACCCCCTGAAATGGTGCACAAAGAAATCTTTCTTCCCTTTAAGTTGCTTGTATTAGGTATTTGATAAACAATGCAAACATTCTCACTGACAGACAACCAACCAAAGGCACTGAAACTGAAGAAGTGGCTCAATGGTTAAGGCCACCATCTGTACTTCTAGAGGACCCAGGTTCAAGTCTCAGATCGCACATGGTTCACAACCATCTGTAACTCCAGTCCCAGGGGATTCCACACCCTCTTCTGGTGTCTGAGAGCATCAGACATGCACATGGTACACAGATATTCATAAAGGCAAAATACCATACATATAACATATAATTATTTAAAAAATAAATAAAGACATCCTCAACCAAGTGAAGATGAGAGGCTAATGGACCAATGCCTGGTGGACCACATAGGTAGAAGTGCTTGCTGTAACAATTCCATCATTCCCTACCTCGTCTTACACCACATGCCTGTCTCTTGCCTCAATGCAAAACCAGAAACTTGAGGGAGTACAAGTAAAGACACACAAGGGATAATCAGGGATACAAACTCTATTCTAGCCTTTTCAAAATAAAGCTACAATTTTAAGAGAAATAGAAAGGGTTTTTATCATATTTATAAATGAATGGCTGATTCTCCAAACAGATAGCTTTTGTACATGTAAACAAAACCCTTTTAGTCCTTTCCTATCAACAATATGTTACCAGATTTTAATGTCAGCCTTCTGTGTGGCTACTAAAATTGTAGGAATGTTAAAATCTAGAATGCAGAAGATATGCAAATTCTGAGACTTGTATAGCCCTACGGTTTGAGCTCAGAGCCATCCCATGGGCACCAGCCAGCCAGCAGCCTACCAAGTGAAGAACAAGGTTTGTGTGCCTTGTGAGTTTTTAATTCCTCCCACAGACCAAGTGACACACTAGAGTTGGCTATAAATGTACGAAGTTTGGGTCTGGAAAAAGCCTATAGAATTGGGAAATTTGAACAGCTGGCGTGCAACAATGTTTTGATACATTTTTAAAATGGTCTTAGAAATTCTAAAATGAGCAGAACTCCTTTCTGACCTCAGGCAACATACTGGCAAACAGATGGATGAAAGGCAACCTCTAATTGTTTTTTAGGAAATATTAGTCTAATAAACAATTTGAGCATTTCTCAGGCTCAGTCTCTAGCTCCCTCTCTTCTCTCAGTCATTCCCTCGAGCCAGACAATATGATCAATTATTTCCATTCAGCAATATATTATGATATACCTCCCAAGCACTCTACCTTCCCCAGAAGCATGAAACCATTTCTGGTGTTACACTGACGGAAGGATTCAGGGAGCTCTTGCTAACCCTAATGTGGGTGAAAGGCTCACCCTCAAAACGTGGCTACTTCCAGCATTCACCAATCTAGTCTCATCCTGTTTAGCTTTACAGAGATTTACAACATAAAAAGAAGCCTAAGAGCAGTCTGGCCCCAAGACCTACTCCTGCTGAGAATAAAGCTTCCTTCCTACAGAAATCCATTCTTCTTGGATGAGGGTGGCAATGGTGGCCCAGCCATTCCCCTAAAGCTCCAAGTGTAAAATGGCTGATAACAGTAATAATGGAGGTGAGAGCCATCCCCATTAACATTTATTATCACTAGTAGAAAATACCTCAATATGTTTGGGTAAAACTATTCATCAAGGTAGAGTCAACATAGCAAAGTGTTTGGGGTCAGACAGAAATGGACTCAGATTTCTGCTGTGTCACTAAAGACCTCAATGACCTTGCAAAAGTCATTTCAGCCTCTTTACATGCCATTGTTTTCTGATAAAGGGGGATATTCTTGTCCTGTCTGCCTTTCTCCAAAAGACTCCCAGCGAAAAAAACAGGACAATATGAAAACTCATTACGAAATAGAATGTTCTCTCCACACAGGCTGCTCTACTAGGGAGTTTTAGAGATCTATTCTGTAATCCTGAGATCAGGATGTCTAGGAATCAGGAGATGTGCAGTTGCCTCGACTACTAAATTTTCATCTCCCATGCACAGCCATACATGATGTGTACGCATCGTCAGCCGTGTTCATCCTGCAAGCAAGGATCTCTCACTACCCTGGAAAAGTCTGGATCCCTCAGGCTATCACTGAATAATTCTGGAGATAGGCAGACAGGAGTGAAATAATAAATGTCCCTTGAGGTAATATTGTATTTCTCTAGGAAATTTTATTTCATTTTCATAAATACCATACAATCAAGTGACTTTTCCAAACATGGTTCTTCTTTGATTAGACTAGATGGCACTGTGGTACCACCCTTTTAATGCCCAAGAAAATTATATTGCATTACAAAAAAATTTTGCTTCGACTGGGGACAACCCAAGAGGTTTCAACGCGTCCTGGTTATCCTATAGATTACATCTGAAGTTAACTGCCAAAGGACAATGACTACTAAACAGACAATTTAGACCACATTAATAGTACATTTACCGGACATCACACCCTGACCTATATGTTCAAAGAAAAAAATATAGGCACACGCTTACACAATGCTAGAACATAATTATGGCTTCCATGAGAGTTAAGACATCTCTTTTAATCCCCACCACCACTACCCCCCACTCTTGTAGGTGTGGAAGTCTACTTCTGCCCTTAACATTGGTTTTGATCACTATTCCTCAGAATACCTACAAGCTAGGTAACATAAGAGATCCTGTGGCCAAGGATCTCCTGGGATAGGAAAACGAATCCGTTAGTGTTAAAAGGAAATGAAAGTTCAAAGGATTCAGTAGGAACTCTGGCCTTTGAGAAAAGCCACTGTTTACTGATGTTGTGACCAAAAAACCAGGGGCTCCTTTTGCGAAAGCTAGAAAGAAGCAACATGCCCACAGTTCATCCTTAACAGTTACCTTATCACTTTAGCCAGGAAACTGGGTGAGCATAGGCTGTGCAAGGCAGGAGGGCTCCATGTGAACAAAAGCAGCCTTGGGGGAACAGCACAATGTTTGAGAGCCCAAGAAGTCACCAAAATGGGCAGAGAGAGAGAAAGAGAGAGAGAGAGAGAGAGAGAGAGAGAGAGAGAGAGAGAGAGAGAGACTATGATGATTGCCCACTAGAAGACCCCAATTTCACTCCCAGCAACTAAACTCATTCAGACTCCCTGCCCAGGCCCTGATTTGTTTTCAAGAGCTCTGCAAAACAATAGCTCTGGCTGGATTGATTTCACTCCAAAGCAACTCCTTTTGTCCACTTCGCAGCATCCCATGACCTCCAGGAACTGGCCATAGCAGCTAAAGGGAAGAAAATGCCTTGGTGGCTACAGATTATCCACGAACCAGCTTTTTCTATGTGATTCGTTCGCTGTTGGCAAGAACCTGAGCTGACCATGGGTGCTGAGGCTCTAGGATTTCTGAGCCTCCAAAAAAAGCTCCTAGCACTTCTATGGCTCCTGAACCCTATACAGGGTCCAGAGCAACTTTCCAGCTAGTCATCGAGCAGGCAGGGTGCCCCCTTATATTCAAAAAGCATGGTGGACACTTCGAGTGTGGGCAGCAGTGAGGGACACAAGATGAGAACCAGGAGCTCTCCCTGAGGGTCCCTCCCTAAACAGTGGCACAATGACATCCACTCTCCAGAGAAAAGTAGGGCCTGGGGGTGGGGAGGTGATAGAAGTCAGGGAAAGAAGAGAAAGGTGAGAAAGAAAGAGAAGAAACGTGGAAAGGGGAACCAACGTAGAAAGAGAAAGACCAGGAAAAGGAAGGAAGGAGTAACCAACAGCAGACAAGATGGGCAGAGAATTTTCCACTAGAGAAAGGCAGAAACTAAAAAGAGGGGAGGGAAAGCAGGAGCGGGAAGTAGGGAAGGAAAACAAGCCCAAGGCTTTGAGACTGGGTGCAGAGGAGAGGAGAGGCTAAGGAGGATGGACCGAGAGACTCTGCATGTGGATCATGATTCTTTAGGACTTTCTAGTGCTCAGAATGTAGTGTCCTGGCTGCTGCTGGGGGACTTTCCGGGCAGCCAGGCCGCTTGCCCCACATTCAACCAGGAAGCAGGCTAACCCTTCTGATGGGCAGACGGGCTGTCCTGGGCTGATGACCAAATGCTTCCTGACAGAACTACCAGGACAGGCTCCAGAGTAGCTACTTGTCTACCCAGCAGGATGCAACCCTCAGGGCGCCAAGGTGTACACAGGGTCCAGAGCAACTGCAAATACAACCTTTCCAGCCTCTGGTTCACCGAGGCCCAGGTCAGTGACCGCGCCTAAGGGATTCACTGAGACTCACCTGGAAGGTCTCAGCCTGGCGTCGCGCTTGCCATCCACCACTGCGGGCACGCAGCTGGTGAGCTCGGTCCAGTCTGCATGCAGCCCGCAGCTCCAGCCGGTGGAGAACCTGGAGAAGAGCCAGGTCTCCCTCTTACCCGGCCGGTGGCAAGTGCATTTCTTCTGCCCCACGCGGCACTCACATGGTTGCTCCAGCTGGATGTTGCGCACCAGGTGACGGCCGAAAGTGGTGCCCCCAGTCTTCTGGATGTGCAGGAACACGATCAGGTCATCGCCCTTGATGTCGAAGTCTACCTTGCGCAGGAGATCGCCACGGCTGAAATTGTAGCGGGGTACAAACCTGGCGGAACTCTCATCCTCCGAGCGGTACGGATCCGGGACCGGGGAGCTGAACGCCTGCAGGCGGAGGAGCTGGCATTCTGTGCCGGGGCACACGTATTGGAGGACGATCACGGCAAATAGGAAGAGCATCACCAAAGCCAGCAGCAGCTTGTTAGATTTCTCATCCATGTTCCCGACGCTGGGGGAAACCCAAGCTCGTTACGTCAATCCCGCAGCACGGCCCGTGCTCGCCTCGCTCCCGCACCGCCCCCTCCCCGTGGCGCCACCGTTGCGCCCCTTTCCCCTCCCGTCCGTACCGAGTACTCCACCTCGGCGGCAGCGGCGCCCTTCCCCGCTTCCTTCCTTCCCGGCAGGCTCAGCGCTGTGGCTTCTGCCGCACACCCCCCCTCACCCCTACTCCATCCCGCTGGCCCATTGGCCCTCCCCCGGAAAACCCAGATCCACTCCATGGTGTCTCGTTCCCCAGG
This sequence comes from Rattus rattus, assembly GCF_011064425.1. NCBI lineage: Eukaryota > Metazoa > Chordata > Mammalia > Rodentia > Muridae > Rattus > Rattus rattus. The sequence goes on from NC_046172.1 coordinate 115,073,934, forward strand.
GATCCCTCCCGGTCCTGGTCCCCACTCCCTAACTCCGCCACACGTCTGGCTCTGGGTGCTTCCCTGCTCTCCTCTCTCCCAGCTCCCCATCCCCATCCCGTTGGCCCAGGACTCTCTGGGGCCCCGGACCCCAGTTCCCTCCCTGTGCGCGAGCTGCAGACCCTAAACGCGGGCTCCCTTGGCGCGTGTCCTGCTGCCCACCAGGTGGCCTCTAGAAGTGAGCTGGGGCTTCGGGGTTCCCCTGGGGGAGAAGGAAGGAGCCCGCGGGCTGCCTGACTTTGCAAGCAGAGGCAGCGCAGTCCTTTCCCGCGGAACAGCGGGGAAGGAGCTGCACCGCGGTCAGTTGCGCGCTCAACCGGTCCGGAGTCCCCCAGCCCGGCCACCGCCGGCACCCTGGAACTTTGAGCCTTGCCCTCAGCTCCCAGCTGCCTTTCCTCCTCCCGCCGCCCGGGCTCACCCTGGACCCGGAGCGAGAGCCCCACTTTTGCCCACCACGTACCTGGCCAAGGGACCGAAAATCTTGGAGAAGATCGCACTGAGCACGTGCTTGAGCGAGTGGCCCACGGCTGCCAGGCCCCGAGTGAGCAGGGCCCGGCAGAGGGAGCCCAGGTCCCAGCGTCGCCTGGGTCGTGCATCCGCCTGCGGCAGGCCTCGAGCAACAGCGCGAAGAGCAGGGCGCGCAAAAGCCCCCGCCAAGGAAAAAAATGCCTTTGGGGGCTCGTCCTGGAGCGGCGGGGAGTTGAATCCGAGAGACACACCCCTAGGAGGGCCGGCACGGACTGAGGCGGCGACAGACCCGGGCCGGCTTGCTGCCAATTCGGCCTCTACTCTGGAATGCCGGCGGGGACAGGTGGTGCGGGCGGGCGCTCCTTGCTCCGGTTGCAGTGGCGGCCCAAGCGCCCGGGCTGCAAACGCAGGCAGTACCATTTCCCCTTCAGGCAACTCAGGGTACTAAGGATCAGGAGCGAGCTTGAATTTATATAATAATGCCTCGCGCCCAAGAGCCCCAGCCACTTCACAAGCAAAAGACCTGGGTTTTCTCCTGTGTTGGAGAACGGAGGTCACTCCAGAGAGCGCATCACTCCACTTTGGCTCATAATTTCAGCCTCCCTTAAAATAGCAAAGGCGCAAATTGGACCTTTTCCCTCTCTCTTTGCCAATTTCCATTCTGCAACGGAAGAGGGGGTATTTTCTGAAAAGGTAAGTCAGCACAGCAATAAAGCATGACTACCAAACCTTACGTGGGGGATTTTTGAGCATTTTCAAAGCACTCTCGCTCTAATTTCTCTCCCCTTGTGAATCTCATGCACCAAGCCCACCGCCCTCAGAAAGATTTCGCTCACTGCCTTTTATTGAATGAATGGATGTATAAGTACACACCACATCAGAGTCAGACCATCTTACTCAAGGTGTTGAAGCAGATGAAGAAACCGAAGCCCAGAGAGAATTAGATAGGCAGCCAAGGTCACACAGCACAGAACCAGGATTTATTCTCAGAAACCCAAGCATGACCCAACCTTTATTTTTTCATAATTAGAACATGTCTCTAAAAAAATATGCATGGGTTTTTCTCAAGCCCAGCTGTCCGAACGCTCTTTTCTGGGTAACCAAGGACGCAGAGGTTTAAGACTAGCTATTCCTTATAACAAGGCCCCTGGCAAGTTGGGACTCTGACATTTCCTAGTTAATGAATGGGGGAGTGTGCAGTGCATGAAGACACTGGACTCCCAGCCCAAGGGATGCAAAAGAGGTGTGGGTCAGCAGCAGTGTTTCAAAGTAGTACCACTGGTGGTGGGGGGCACCGGAAGAGGATGCTGTAAGCCGAGTGCTAGTGTAGGGTTGTTTCTCTCCAGAACATTATCTCCCTTGCACCACGGAGCAGCAGGTAAAGCCTGATTCAGGAGTCCTTGGAATTATTTCACTTGCATTCAGAAACCGTGGCATAACTTGCACTTCCTGAGGCTCAGTTTCCTTTTCTGTCTCCTAAGACTCATAATGATGCCTCCATTTTACCCAATTAGGTTAGCGTGAGGATAAAATAGAGAACCCTTCAGGCCACTCAAAATAGTAGGTGTTGTTTACCTGCAATGCTTACCTAGGTGTGCCAAATGAGCGTGAGGCTAGTTGAAGAAGGGTCCTTGTCAGGCCGCTTTATAACTGTCACCTTGCCCTTCTACTTAGAACCCCCAGTCCAGACTGTACCTACCCTTGCCCCAGGGAACCTACCGGGACATTAAAGGATTCTTTGTCTAGCTTCTGCAGGTGTCAATAATAGTGTATCTCTTGGAAATACTCCATGGCATCCTGCACCTCTGGCCCTGATTTATAGAAGCAAAGTTGTACAAAGGAACTGGAAACTGCAATACACATGATAGATCTCAGCCCCCCTCAAAGCTCCCCTGGGTCTGCTAGTCTGAGGACTAGGCTCTACTCCCCGCTGGGGGCAGGTAAGGATGTAAGCCCTGAAGCTACAGGGATTATCATTTCCATGGCCACCCACACAGTAGCCTCTTTGGCTGACACAGTAGGTGGCTATCCTTCTCAGGATACCATTTAGAGGGTTCCTCTTGTCATTATATCACCATTGTAATGGCATTCAGTGGATCCTTAAGAAAATACTTTCTGAAACGGGTGGTTCACACATTCAAGCCCCCAGCTACTAATTACAGAATTTCTATTTAAGAAGGATTAATAGGATTGGAATATGGGAAAGGAAATTACCTTCGATTGAGGGTAGAAGAAGGTAGTAGCAGAACCAGGGAAAACCAGGATTTTCCCAAACTAAAAAAGCCTGTGCAGAGATGTAAACACACACACACACACACACACACACACACACACACACACACACACACAACTAAATAATAAAATACTTAATAGTAAAAAATAAAATCTAAAAATGAGATATGTTTTATGTAGCCCTAGAAGGCTTAGAACTTGTTATGTAGACCAGACTGACTTAAAGAAATCCTCCAACTTCTGCCTGTTGAATGCTGGGATTAAAGGCTTGCGTCCCTGCACCTAGCTCATAATGTTTGAAGCAAATTTATCATTTTTTTTCTTGGACCACATTCATAGCTATTCTCAGCAGGCTGCCTGCAGACTGCAGACTGCAGGTTGGACACACAAGAAAGGTATTGAGATGGGAGACGAAGCACAAAAGAGCAGGCTGAATTTTAAGGTCTTTGGTTTTCCATCTCCGTGGAGGAACGTTAGTTATATTAGCTATAAATATGTAGGTTTCAGTACTCGGAAAGTAAGGAGGACACTGCAATTTGAGCAGAGCCTCTGGTTAATTCCAAAATGTGTTGAGGTTTTCAGTATTTTTCACAGAACTGTCCTTCAATGGTTTTCAATAAAAGGTTGATGATTCAGAGAGTGCAAAGGTCAGCCTGGCTTGTATAGTAAGTGGGGTGTGAGAAGCCCTGCGTCTGGGTGCTGGAGACTGAGAGGACCACAGGCGGCTCTGGCAAGAGTCCTTTGTTAGAAGCGTGAATCTGAATCCGGAGGGCACCCACTGAAAAGTCCAGGTTCTTTTGTCACAGAACAAAGAAGTGAAGTAGGGACGCGTGGATTGTGATAGAAATAGTTACAGCCCATTAAGAAAGACAATGGAGCTCTTGAGAATGGGAGTGGACTAGAGACTGGGTGAGATCCCAGGCTCAAAAATCCCAAGTCTCCCCACACCACAATGACCCTTTCTAGGTCACTGTCCCTTTCTGCCACATTTGCAGATAGCTTGCATTTCCCAGGGATGCTCTGCTTGGTTACAGACAGCCCAGGTGGGGAGAGGTTAGAGTCCTTCAGCCACCTGACTTCTTTCATATGTTAATCTTGATGCCTCTTTCTCTCTGCCCTACTTTCCTAGCACCTCTTGACTAGGATGCTAAGAACACCTAGTAAGCCAGGGAAACCACTTCCTGGCTGGCTTCTTTTGTCCCTTTTGTGTAAGACAGCAAGGTTAATGAGATTCAAAGAGCACTTTTTGATCTGATAATGCCAAGTCCAAGGTTACTTGTCTGCTTCAAGAGCCAAAATGCCACAGGCAGTGGGAGAAAGTTGGATTCCTGGTCCTCAAAATGAAATTCTATAGCATTCTGTGGCGTTAGCAACACAGATCTCAGCAGCTACATTTGTTGTGGGCCTATAATACACACTAGCAACAGCAGGATCTCCTGTTCAAATTAGAATAGAAATAGTGGAAACAATATTAGAGAGAGTGTGTCACATTTACTATAAAGCATAAAACAGTGTGCTTTGCCCTCATCCTGAGTATTCACTTCAACTCCGTTTTACCAGCCGTCTATAATTTTTGGAAAATGCTCATAGTCTCAATAATAGGCAATTTTTGTCACAAAGATTGAAGGCATGCAAATGGTAGTGCCAATTCATTCTGTATTTATGTGTCTCTTCAAACTGAAGGAACAGCAGTACTTAATGAAACGCTCTTCTGGAGTTCAAGCTTTAATATTATAAACATGTTGGGTGTGTTATACATAGCCCTCTCTACAGTCCTGATTCCCCTCACAAGACACAGAGCTTTGATTTCTAGCCTGACACGGGGCTCAAGAAATTAATAAAGGAGCAAAATGCTGGGGCGTTGTGCATACTAAAGGAGTGCGTGCTGCAAAAGTAAAATAAGCACCGGATGGGGTTCAGTGTGAGCATGCAGTCTGATGATTGAAGAAGAAGCTCTTCAGGGGCAGGGCACTTTCTCCTTGCTGCAAATGAATGGAAGTCAGTTTATGCTGGGCTTCTAAACCAATAGCTTGCCAACCTGCAGCAACCATGGCCTCAGCATCTAGGAAGTCAGCTCACGTCTCTGTATTCCAGTCTCTGTACACAAACTAGTGAGATGGTTTATGAGTACAGTAAAAATGAGTGCAATCTCAAGTGAGCCTTCTTAAACACGCTAGATATAGCCAAGCTCTGGAGAGCACATTGCTTTGGAGTTCAACTGGAGCGCTCTGAGCACTCTCAGAGCTTTGGTTTTCTCATCTGTAAAAACAAGGCTCATAGCTACCTCACTGGGCTCCTCACAGGAGGTGACTAATCTACTGAGAACGTTTTTGGGTTCCTGGAAAAGCAGACTTTTCTCTACCAGTTTTGACTCTGACTGTCTTTGATCTGATATCTTTGTTTTTCTAATACTAACATACAGATAATGGAAAGTTGGAATGGCCCTAAGCAGAGTCAAAGTGGCTTTGTCCTCACAGTGTTTATCTCTAGTATTGTCTTGCCTTCCTTTTGCACCTCTCTATCTCACTCTCTGTTAAAAGTCCCTTGGTGGATCAGTCACTCATGTCAACTTCCAAAAGGCATCAGCAAACCAGGAAGAAGGAAGAGTATTATGCTTAAACCTAATGAATGCTCCCTCTGGCAGGATACTATCAAAGCCCGTAGGAGAGAGACTTGTGTAGCTGGGTGGAGAACAGACAAAAGTTGTATGTAAGTGAAGGGGAGTGCTGGGTGCTGATAAGGCCAGCCTCCTCCAAACTCTTGACACTAGTTTTCAGCTCTGCTCATTTCAAAAGGTAATAGCTGATATAGCCAGAGGGGTTTCAATTTGATTAGCTGGTCACACCACAGCAGTTAGGATTGAAAAACAAAGTCAGGTTTGCATTCAGTCTGCATGAGCCGGAACTGAGCAAACCCACATCAGTTAATCCCTGGACTGGTTACCTCATAGTCATGTGGTAGGTGGTACCTGTTAGAGCCAAGATTGCTGGCTCACCCGAATGACCACGGTGAGGTCCCCTAATATCTCTAGGTTCAGTTGTTCCCCTTGATAAAACAATACGGTGGCACTAGATCTAAAGGAATTCTCTGTGTGTGTGTGGCCTATGGGTTTGTGTGTGTGTGTGTGTGTGTGTGTGTGTGTGTGTGTGCGCACGCATGTATGTGTGCATGTGTGTGTGCATGTGTGTGCATGTGTATGTGTGCATGTGTGCATGTGTGTGTGTGTGTGTGCGTGTGTGTGCGCGCTCGCGAGTGCGCATGTGCTAACTAATTAGAAACGCTGGGAAAGGACAAAGTCTTTCTGTCTATACCTTTCTGGACATTACCAAAGATGAGCAAGCAACCCTCTAGCAAGGAACTGAGCCAAAAGAAAGTAGAACGAGGGGCCTGAGGGAGGTAGCTCTATGTTTAAGAACATTTACTGCTCTTGGAGAGGATCTGGGTGCAGCTTCCAACACTCACCCTGCAGCTCACAACAGTCTGTAACTCCAGTTCCAGGGGATCGGATGACTTCTTCCGACCGCTAAAGGTACTGCATAAGCAAGGTGTGCATACACACATGCTACTGCAAAACATGCACACACACAAAAAAAATAAAATAAATCTTAGGTTTTTTAAGCCGAACAATGAGCGGAGAGATGGCTCAGTGGTTTAAAAGCAATTGTTCCTGCAGAAGCCAGGTTCAACTGCCAGCATCATGGGATTCACTACTGCCTGTAACTCCATTCCAGGATATCTGGCCCCCTTTTGTGATCTCTGTGGTCACTGTACACACATGGTTCATGTGCATACAAGCAAGTCAAGCACTCGTAAGATAATTAATAACAATAAATATTTTTTTCATTATTTATTTATTTATTTAGTATATGAGTACACTGTAGCTGTCTTCAGACACACCAGAAGAGGGCATCAGATCCCATTACAGATGGTTGTGAGCCACCATGTGGTTGCTGGGATTTGAACTCAGGACCTCTGGAAGAGCAGTCGGTGCTCTTAACCACTGAGCCATCTCTCCAGCCCCACAATAAATATTTTTAAAGCAGAACGGAAATGTAAATGAGGAGTAAAGGTCTCGGGATGGGTGGTGGTGACACAGGCCTTTAATTCAGCACTCAGGAAAAAGAGGCAGGGAGATTTCTGAATTCAAGGCTAGCCTGGTCTACAGATCAAGTTCCAGAACAGCCAGGGCTACACAGAGAAACCCAAACAAAATTTTGTCAGGACACATAAATAAATAAAAACCTGAAAATGGACTTTTGGAGTTCTACCGACTGGCGTGGTAAAATCAAACTTGAAAGACTGTGGGAAAGTAGGGTTGAGAACAGACCTCCAGCTGACAAAGAACTGATAAGAAAAGCCACAATGGCCTTGCCTGGCCCAGAGTCTCACATTCTGGGGTCTCAACAACAGGAATTCCTTTGCTTTTCACCCATCACTGACTGGTCATCACGAGAAGCCTTATTTTGGATAATAAAATAAAAAGGTTAATAATATAAATGTATATATTAAACATCATAATGAGGACTATCGAGACTTGCAGCAGGTTAAGGCACTGGCTGTCAAACCTGACGACCTGAGTTTGAACTCCAGGACTCACACAGTGGAAGGAGAAATCTGACTCCTGCAAGTTGTCCTCAAATATGTTCATGTTCCCTTTAGCAGACATGTACTACTCCCTTTATAGTAAATAAATGTAAAAAAATTTGTTTCAATGCCATAAAAAAACCCATTGTTTTGTACTTAAAAATAAATGAAAATAAATTTTAAAATTATATCACCGGTCAAAATGGCTTAGAACATAAGCCTAAAGGCCCAAGTTACACACAGGAAAATGATCCTTTAACAACGGAATGAGCTAGGGAGGGACTGTCTTAAAAGCATAAGTCGGGGGAAAAAAAAAAGAAAATTTGGAACCTATGCGTGTTACAGACTAAATGAAAATTAATATTAACAAGATAGAGCCAGACCACAGCCTTCTAAAGCCATGCACTGGATTTTATTGAAAAGCCTGGAAAGAGACTTACTTGTTTTATCCATATTTTCAAAATTCACATTTCACTAAATAGCATTAAATTGCAGAGAACTGGAACATTAGCGCAGTAGGGAGAAATGAGCTTAGTAAAAGGCACTTTGAGATTCATCTTCTACATTGAAGAATATTGCATTAATGGGTATCATCTTATAGAAAATTTAGCTGAAAGAGAAGATGCTATCCAGATCTCCAATGAAAAGAGACAAAAATATGTCTGGAAGGGCCCAAGGAGGGACGAGAAATACAGTCAGGTGTGGATGAGGGAAGGAATGGACATGTAGGCAAGTGTACTAGCCCCAACGATCTGCAGGGATCCGGGATAGCATGCCCTCAGGATTAATACCAGAATGCTTAGCAAATGATGCCAGCAGCTCCTGGACCTAATATCTCTTATTTTTCAGACATAGTACTAAACACCATACTTGTACCTATGAAGATGTATCTCAGCATTCCTAGTGATCTAATAAGGACATTGGGGTTTGTTGTTGTTGTTGTCGTTGTCATTGTTGTTGTTTTATAGCCATCCAACTAGAACTAACTAGTTCTTGCATCCAGAACTCTCGAATTGTATCACAGCCTGTAACTCTTGCCCTTATGATTGCCACCCCAATCCAGGATGTCTGAGTGTAAGCTGGAGTCTATGACATGATTTTTTCCAAATATAAAACCCAGAACCTTAGATAATTCACACCTTAGGAGGAAGAGTTGCACAGAGGGATTGTGGTGAGGGTTGCGTGGGCATGTGGGCACATGGGCACAGGCTTGTATTTGCAGGAAGATAATTTAAAGGTAATGGAGAAAAAAGTGTTAAGTACTCTTGTAAATGCCTCATCCACTGTTCACTGCAGTGGACTCAATAACTGCACATTCTTTTTTTAAATCATTGTATTTGTTTACATTTCAAATGTCACCCCCCCTTCCTGGTTTCCCCTCCATGAACCCTCCTCCCCTATACCTTTAAGAGGGTGCTCCCCCACCCACCTACCCACTCCTGCCTCACCTCTTTAGCATTCCCCATCTCTGGAGCATCAAGCCTCCGCAGGGCCAAGTGCCTCCCCTCCCAATACCAGATGAGGTCATCCTCTGCTACATATGTATCGGGAACCATGAACCAGCCCATGTATACTCTTTAGTTAGCATTCTTTCAAGCCTGAATTTTCACAGGAAGAAACAGAAATCAAGACACTGTTAAGTGGAACAAGGTAATACATACATAGCCTTGGAACATGGTACGCATTATTGGACACTTATTTTGAGATGTGACATAAGCAAACTTTGTCTATGTAACTCAGTAATAACGTTCTGAATGTGTAGGACTTTTGTTTTAAAAATTCCTTGAAGTGCCTAATAACAATAATATTTGGACTAGATTGTCACTGTTTACCAGATACTTTCAAAGATAATGGCTGTACTTTTACAATCCGTCAAGGCAGCTGCTCCTGTCCTCATTACATAGATGAGGCAATTAGGTGTAAGAGGGCTCAAAGAATTTAGCCAGCGGCCATACCTTCTATGGAGATTCCACTGATAAGTGCTTCTGTCCAACCACAGAGATCAGTATCAGGCAATGCTCTCAGAAGCTCAAGACAAGAGATGTTTTGCTTTTCATAGTCTCATACTCAATAGACAGGACACATTTTCAGAGAATTTACTGCCAATGCAAATTCATAAGGTCAATAGGAAAGAACCCTGAAGAGAAATAAAAGCTAGCAGGGAAGAGTGGCAAACTCTGGGAGAGCATCGTGAAGAACATGTGAGCTCACCTATAGCCTTTCTGTCTCAGTTGCAGAAAGAGAAGAACTTCTGTTGATGCAAATTGGCTTTTGGTTCACTTGCTCAAGTTTCCTTACATCTAAGTGGTGTATGTTGAGCATATTCTCCCTCATACCCCCCAATCATCCCTCCCACCTTCTATTAATAAATACCCTTAATCCTCTTAGTTTCCCATTCACTTCCATGTTATATATACATACATGGTTCCATATGACTATATAAAATCTATGAACTACAAGGGACAAACAATGTGACAATTGTAGTTCTGAGTCTAACTTGATTCTCTTAATATGCTTATTTCAGCTGCATCCATTTTTCTGTAAATGGCATAATTTCATTCTTCTTTGTGGATATATATATATATATATATATGTGGTAAATTTTATTTATATGTACATTTATATAAAATACAATCCTGTTTTTGGATAGCTAGGCTCATTCTATAACTTAGCTATTGTGAATAGTCCTGCAAAAACATTGATATGCCAAGATCTCTGAGATATGTTGGAATCCTGGGAACTATGTTCATCGTCTTTCCTTGTATTTCTCAGCATATTCTCAGCATTTGTTCATGACATTACACAAAAGGACCCCCACCTCTCTCCAGCTCCAAATCCGCCCCTGAATCTGCTGAGGTGCCCTCAAACTTCTGACACCAGAACCTCCACACCGAGCCCAATAACCGATCTTTTTAAAAGGCCAACAAAAGCTGCATTTTGAATAGGCAAGAAAGACTGCGATAGACATGGTTTTGATAAAATAAGAGATGTTTTGCATCTCACCCCAATCCTTTTCATGGTCCCCTCTCCTGGTTTCTGTTGTTACAGAGTCTTATGAAAGAGAGTCAGATAATGAGTTACCCAATGGAGAGCTTCTAGCTCTCTTGTCAAGGGCAAACCCTCAAGGCAGTGGAAAAGCTAGGATGCTTTGACTGTAGCAAGCTAATAACCGTAATTTGCCAGGGCACTTGCAAGTCCAACAAGCAGGTCAGACAATTTTCTCTGTTGACTGAAGTCTGGGAATATAGATAGATATGATTTATCATCCATATTAGAGGTTTATACCACAACATCAGAAGCAAAATTATTTTCAAGTTGGATGTCAACAGAAAATCATTTCTATTCCACATAAATTTCATCAATCACTTGATCACCCACATCAAAGAGTTCATTCAATGATCAGCGAGATGTGTATCCTATAAAACTTATATAGACATCAGTTTATTTTCCCAGTAACTTTTGTGCTATGTTACAAGTCTAGAAAAAGCAATCTAAGATAACAAAAACAAAAGCAACATGAGGGCAAAAGATTCAGGCTGAATTGCACCCATACTCTGAAACCGAGGACAAAGCAGAGCTCCCTCTTAGGAATAATAGCAGACCATTTATTTAAAAGAATATCAGAACTCAAGTGTAGCCAAAGAAATTAGGTGCTCCAAGGAGGTCTTTTCCCTGCCCTTCCTTTACAGAAGTACTGCTGGGCTGTTGTTGGTCAGTGCCGCAGTCTGCTCTTTAATCTTGGTAACCTGAGTGCTTTGGAAAGTGGACCCCAGGTCAGGTCTCTCACTAACTCCTGAGCATTTAATGAATTCCAAGTCAAGTCCAGGCTGGAGTCAGCTGCCTCCATTGTGAGTCTTTTGCAATTGGATGGATGGCTTGGCTCTTCTGTCTTGAGGATTGGAATCTCCTGAGCAGAGATTGGATTTCACTTTCCATGTCTACAGTGTTTGCATCAAGGTTATTAATATAATCTCTGCAGGGGCATCATCATATTGGGAGCACACTGAAATTCATATAATAGTGCCTGTATTGTGAAGCAAGGCTCAGCCACCCTCAGGAGGGAGATTGGTAAAGATTTATCTGTTTTACCCTCTCAGAAACCACATCTTGGGGTTTTGGTTTGGTTGGTTGGTTGGTTTGGTTTGGTTTGGGTTGGGTTGGGTTTTGGTTTGAATATTAGTCCCACTCACCTAGATTCTCAATTATACCTAATAGCACCCTAAAGTATGTATAAGGAAGAAGTAACCCAGTTCTATCTAAGGGTTAGGGATTGAGGGTGACACTTTCCCCATACTTACTTTAAATGTAATGAATGAATTATTTAGGCCTTCCCTATCAGCCCACCTGAGGAGCAGGCAGCTGGACTAGCAAGTGCTCCCTGTGGAGTCAAACCAAGCCCTGGAGCTCCTCACTAAGTCCTGCTCCTTACTAGCTGGTAGCTGGCAACCTGAAGCAAGGCCTTGGCTTTTCATTCCCTCCATTGCTTCCCTGTACAATGTGGATGACACTTTCCAGCTACCTTGTAAAGCATATGTGAGACATTAGAGACGATTTACAGAAAGGACCCGTTACAGAATTTGGCAAGGAAGAGGTAGCCACCCAATGAACAAAGCAGAAGAGAAGTCTGGGACTTCCTTCAAACCCCAGTCCCAGGCAAATGTCTAGGACATAAACTTCACAATCTTTTCTAAAATCTTCTTTTTATGTTTTCTGTTTGCATTTATTTATCTACTTATTTATTTTTGAGGCAGGTCTCATTATCCCAAGACAGCTTCAAGCTCACAGTCTAGCTGAGGGTGACCTGAAGTTTCTGACCCTCCTGACTCACCTCCATAGAACTAGCATCAGGTGTATATGACTCAGTTTATGCAGTGTTAGCGACGGAACCCCGAATCTCGTGAAGGCTAAGCAAACACCCTAGAAACCGAGCTGTATAACTCCAGCTCCATGTCATTAATGATTCAAGTAATTCAGGACTGAAAACAGTTTGTGAACATTTAATTGTCGCCAGAAAAAATTCCTTGTAGCTACCAGACAATTCCATTTCCTAGTTTGTTTTGTATGTATAGAGGTCTTTATCATCCACAACATTACCTAACATTTTCTCTTTCATCATTTTTGTTTAATTGGTGTGCTTCAATAAATAGCTTAAGTAAAAATAATTTCATGGAGCTGAAGAGATGGCTCAGTGCTTGGGAATACTGATCGCTCTTCCAGAGGACCTGGGTTCAATTCTCAATACCCACACAGCAGATCACAACTGTCTCTAACTCCAATTTATAGGATCGGACATTGTTATAGAGATATACATGCAGGCAAAACACCAATGTACATGAAATAAAAATAAATAAAACTTAAAAATTTATAAAATCTTTTGTCAAAGCTATCATTAAGCCTTTACAACATGGGATACTTTACAGGTGTATTTTGAGAAATTTTTAAATAACATAACTCATTGGCAAAAACATTACACAGTCTATTGTATTTGTGGTTGTTTTGAATCAAAATATTTGTTTCATATGTATGCTTTGAACATTTTGAGGAAGTATAATGCATATAAATAGAGGTGAACACAGAACAGCTATACATTGATGTATTTTCATAAAGTGAACATACAGGACTAGTCAGCCCTGATGCCAACAAACACTGCCGTTGTAAACCATATCATCATAGATTAGTTTTGTCTGTTTTGTGCTTTATATAAATCAAATCATAGTTTGATATTGTTTTATATTGCTGAGTGTCAAATTATGACTTAAAACAATAGGAATCAATGATGTCAGTCTCAGGAAGTAAAATCCAAGGCCTATGTGCTGGCTTTGTTCCAAAGGCACTATGGGGGCTTCAAGAAAGGTGTCAGCAAGGACTGTGATATCATTTAGAGTTTAGGGTTCTTGTCCGAGCTCGTTTCCTTGCAGTTACAGTACTGAGGTCTGGTGTCAGCAACTACAGGCCACCAATGTTCTCTCAAGACCTCTTTGTCAACTTCAAGGACAACAGAGAACTTTTCTCATGTCAGCAGCCCCAAAAATATATTCTGCTATGCAAATCTGTTTACATCTTTAATAAGTGGTAAAGTTATGTGCATGGGCACACACACACACATACACTTTCTAAATGTGTTCTTGGACATTTCCACACAAGTATCTACTTAAATTTTGATCATTTTACAAATCTACGAGATTAATTTCAGTCACCAGAATATAATGTCATTTTGTTCAGGCAACTGACTTGAAGCTTTCATTATTACATTTGTAACCTTTCCTCCTTGCTTGAACAACCAGAAAGAGGTATATGCATACTGGCCTTGCATAGTCTTGGGAGACTATTTTAGAATTCTGTCTACTGTGTATAATTTTTAATGTGTGGTTTCTTCTTTTTGTTTGTTTGTGTGTTTGGTTTTTCAAGACATTCACTCTGTAGCCCTACTGTCCTCTCTCTATAGACCATGTTGGCCTCGAACTCACAAAGATCCACCTGCCTCTCCCTCCAGAGTGTTATTGTAAAGCCTAAACTGACCTCAAACTCATGATCTCCCTGCCTCAGTTTCCTTAATGCCCAGCTCTCACTGCACTTAAGCTATTATGAAGAGCAGCTCCCTGAACAAAACTTTTGGTGAACTTGTATACTCACAAAGTGAACAGTGCATACCTAATCTGTTGGTTTAAAGCTGTAAGACCTGGGAAACTCTTCATTACTATAAAATAATCCAGTGTATGCCAAGTGAGACATAAACCCAAAAGTAGAAATTGTATGACCAAAAAGAATAGAGGATGCCACAGTGCTGCCAAAACAGGAAGTTCAGGGCTTAGGTGACGGCTCAGTGAAATGCTTGCCTTCAAAGCAAAAAGGGCCTGAGTTCAGTCCCCCAGAACTCATGCAAAAAGACAGCCATGGCGGTGTACATTTTTAATCCCAGTGTTAGGGAAGTAAAGACAGGGAGATTCCTAAGATTCAGTGGTCAGATGGTTTACTAATTGGTGAATTCCAAAGCAGTGAAAGACCTTGCCTCAAAACTCAAGATGGAGGGCTCCTGTGGAATGACACCCAAAGTTTTCCTGTGGCCTACACATGCACCTGCATATACATACACATGCATATACACCTAGACATACACACACCTACACACATGGGAAGAAAGGAAGTTCCAGGAACACTGAAAGTACCTCACTTGGCAAGGCCTTACCAACACACAGTATGATATGTGTGTAGGTATTTGTGAATTTTGGCCAAATTGAGTTTAATTTTTTACATCTATAAAATGAGCTATTTACTCTGTCAAAAGCACCAAGGATACATGCCTTGTCCACCTCCAGCATTTGTCCCTTTCTGTCATGGAAACATTCCCACATATTTCATTTGTCTATTGGCTTACTTAGCTTTCTGCCTTTACCTACTAGGATGTAAGCTTCCACTTTGAAAGCATCTCTGTTAACTGTTGATATCTAGCAAATGCCTAGAAGAATGCCTGATAAATCCCAGGTACTGAACAGTATACGATGAATAAACAAGTTAAATATTAACCCAAGATATGGACTTTGCATGATGATTATTTTAATTATGAATTAATTTCATAGTTATAGTAACCATATTTTTAAAAAGAACTATTAGGATACTAGAGAAATTTCTTTTGAACTTAGATGAGGGAAACTTTTTAATGATGCTTTTATACCCACTGAACTTCCTGTGCCCAGCTTCCCCAATCTCATTCTATTTTATTTATAAGATTTACAAAGTACACAACTTTTGCAGATGTCCTACATTCTTTCTGACAATGAGAATACTCTGTAGAAAACTACATATTCAAAGATGCTCCCTTCATAGAGCAATGTACCATACAAATAGAGTAACAATGAACAATGAGATTCTGCAAATTCTGCCCAGAAATGTGCTCCTTTCCCCCAGAACTAATCTCTATTCTATTCTTCTTTCAAGATCAGACACAGTTGGAGTCAAGAAGAGCTGTCAAAGATAACTTTCTTCAATGATGATAATATTCTTTGTCTGTGTATGGAACTACTAAGCACTTCAAACACAACTACTGTGACTAAGAAACTTCTTTTTTCTGTACTGAGGGTTTAACCTAGAGCTTCACCTGTACTAGGCAAACACTGTTACAGAGCTTTATCTGCACTCCATCCTCCTCTAAGTTTTTATTTTTGAGACAAGTTCTCACTAAATTGCCAAGATAATCTTGAACTCAGGACAGGCAACCCTCATGCCTCAGTCTTCCAAGTAGCTAGGGTTACAGATGTACACCACTAAGCTGAAATGGAGGAGGGGTTGTTGTTGTTGTTGTTGTTGTTGTTGTTGTTGTTGTTGTTCTGTCGTGCTAGAAATTGGTTAGACTTGAGCCTTGGTACCTTGCTAGAAAAGCACTCTACCACTAATCTGTGTCTCCAGCTGCTCTGAAAAGCTAAAATTTAACCTGATTTTGTTTTAAGTCATTCTAATTGTATTGGAATGCTCACATGTGACCAGTGACAGCCATATTGGACAGCACAGCTCTGAAGGGAAAGAGGATAAAGCCTGGCATCTATTTCTGCTTCTTGATGGCAGCTAGAGCAGTCCTAAGCATCCCTTGCTGGGGAGTGAGAGCACCCACATTCATCTCTCACCACCATTTCCCCAAGTGAAAGTCAGAAGGGCAGAGTACTCTACAGTTCTCACTTCAGGGTGAGAAACAGGGATGTGGAAGGAGGAAAGGGTTCAAGTAAGACCCCGACAGGTACCTTGCTCTTGAATGAGCTTATTGACTTAAGTGGTGTCTCCATGAACCTTCCAACTTAGCCTACAGATCTGAATGGGGACATGTGGGCTGCATTTCTCACAGAGTTCCTGTGTTCCTCCTGAACTTTGTCCAGTTCACCCAAGGGCTCACATGCATTGAGCTGCTGGTTGGGACCCTCTGGGTATAGTGCTAATTACTGCATTTGGTAGTGGAGCAAGAAAAAAAATGCAGTCGAGATAGGTGATCCCATAAATAAAATAGCCAGAACTAGGGCTTCAAAGAAAAAGAATATTACCTACTCTAAGATACTTCTTGAAGCAAAGAGTATCTGGCTCTACTGTACTGTTATGAAATTAATTTGAGGTTGAGAAACTGTAATATATTACAGCTATCAGTCTCCCTGGACGGTTTTACAATCAACATGTAGGATATGAAAAAAGAAAGATGCCAATAACATATTAATGTGGTACTCGGTGTTCAATCTTCTTTCTGCAGCAGAATATTACAGCTGAGGAAAAAAAGATCAAAAAGTCGCTTCTCTTTCATACAAAGAAAGAGACAAAGGAAAGTTGAACTTTAAATTATCCCATCTGTCACTTTCCATTGATTGAGTCTTGCTCATTAAGATAAATTCCAAGGGAGACTATCATTTTTATCTTTTGAGCTCTCTAAAAATATATGGTTTTGACTGCCTTGCATTCTCTGTTTTTCTTTCCCCCTTTATTCTTTTGCTCCTTTGCCCATATAGGCGACTGCCAAGGAGGAATTGGGCATTGTGTTTCTCTTTCTAATTGGGTTCCTCTGGAAATATTCGTACCTGCAGTTTAACACCTGATACCCACTAACAGAAATGCCCAAGTGAAATCAGACATATCCCTTTCCGCAGGTTTGCCTGCCATAGTGGTACAAGTAGGCTGCATGATTTCTCACGAATAGAAGAGAAGCCACAGTCATCCAGCTCTACCATAAACTAGCTATGGGATCTTGGGAGAGCCTTTCAGCCTAATTCTCAGCTTTCCACATCTGTTGAAAAGCAGAGAATAATGATGAGCACAAGATGGCTAAGCGGAAGCTTGCTGTGTGGCTTTTGGCATTTTTACTTATTTCCCAGCTGGCTGACTCTGTCCAGTGGGTTGTACACACACACACACACACACACACACACACACACACACACACACACACACACACACACACAGAGCCTATAGACTAATACTGATGTGATACGGACATTCCTGGTAACTGGCAGATAGCAGGTGCTAAATAAACATGAATGCATTCCTCTTTCCACTCTGTTCTCAGCAAAGCAGCTAGAGCGGGATGTTAAACAGCTGTCCCTTGTTCTTCCCTCTGCCCTTCATTGCCAGGGATAAAGTAACAGGACAAAGCAGGAAGCATTCATGCTCACAAATCAACAACTTGGGGCCAGATGGACACCATACAAAGGAGAAAAGTCAGCAGTTGATCCTCCTTGACACACTCCACTCTCCAGCCCATTCCCCTTTCCCATCTCCAACCCTGGGAACTTCCTTCCCTAGGGCTTCAATCTACAGGCTCAGGTCTTACCTTTTCACTTTCCCAGTTAAAATGTGTTTTGTTTGTTTTGTGCTGGGATCAAGCCCAGTTCCTTGTACGTTGTTATCACATGCTGTACCATTAAGCTACACACCCAGCCCCTAAATGAATTGTTCTGAGAATACTATCTCAGTCATCCAACAATGGAAGAATTCCTTCCATTTTAAAGATTGTTTTTTAATCCTCGCTATGAAGATATGTCAACCCAAGCTCATAGCAGTGTGTGACAACAATTGATGCCTCTTGAACTACAGATATGGCCAACTATTTCCCTAGTGGAAACTGCTTGAGTAGTCCCCCATGGATGAATTTCTTATGGATTTTGTCCATTTGAACAAGTGAGGAGAGCAGAAAACAATTTGTCTGGGAGGAAGCAGTTTTAGAAGAGATTTCTGAGAAGACTGGCTGGAGATAGGACCAGGCTTAAAATGCCTAAGTACATAGAAGGAACAGGTTAAGTCCCCATAGGATGGGGCAGTAGCAGGAACAAACAGAGGGACCTGTATCTCAAAAGGAGGCTGTATGGAAAACGGCAAAACATTTTTCATGCAACTAAAGTCATTCTTCACAATCTTTTGAGGATTCCAAAGGTATTGAATTTTAAGGATTTGATGAGATTAAATTCTTCTTTGGAGTAAAGGGAATAAAGACAATACATTTCACAGTAAAACACAAAGAGTTTTCAGTTACCACCTCAGCCCCGTTCGCAAGCTCCAGGTCCAAAATTGATGAAGGTTTCAGGGACAGAAAAAGGCTATTTGTTCTTAGAGAAAAGAACCTGGGGCTGCCTTCTCACAGAGGAAGGATTACTAGATCTGTCTTCAGAGAGCTCAAGTTTACCTTACTCAATCCCAAAGTACCCTTAAATTTGGCACTTATCAAGCAACTATGTATTCATATTGGGAGGAGGGGGACTTACTGCTACTCTTTACTGATACAAATAGTACATGGAAATATTCTTGAATTCATGCATTGCTTTGCTATCTAAATGCCTTCTCATAACAACACATAGACTCTACCATACTGGTGTTATGTTACCAAACTGAGGCAAAATTACTTGCCCAGGTTCACAGAGCTAGCAAGTAGTAGAAAGGAATCCAAAACTCAGCTCTACCACAAACCGTACTGTAAGATAATGTCTTGTTACATTTCTGTTCCTGTGATAAGACACCATGACTGAGGCAACCTATAAAAGAAAATGTTCGTTGGGTCTCAGCGTTCCAAAGGGTTAGATAGAGTCCTTGATCATCACAGTGTGGAGCATGACAACAGGCACGCAAGCAGGCATGGTGCTGGAGCAGTAGCTAAAGGCTTACATCCTGATCTAGAAGTTGGAGGCACGGGGAGGGAGGGAGGAAGGGAGAGAAGAGAGAGAGAGACAGACAGACAGAGAGAGAGAGAGAGAGAGAGAGAGACAAAGACAGAGACAAAGACAGAGAGACAGAGAGAGACAGAGAGAGAGGAGGGAGGGAGGGAGGGAGGGAGAGAGAGAGACAGAGACAGAGAGAGAGACAGAGAGAGAGGAGCAGAGAGGAGGAGGGAGGAGGGAGGAGAGAGAGAGACTAAAGGGGCATGGCCTTTTAAGCCTCAATGCTCACATCCAGTAACACACCTCCTCTATGCCTCTAATTCTTCTCAAACGTTTCCACCAACTGGAGACCAAGCATTCAAATATATGAGGCTATGTAGGCTATTCTCATGCAAATCACCACAGATACATTCCCACAATAGCCCAGGCCTGAAGTCTGAGAGGTTAACATTATTGTACTGACAAGCAGGCCTTCAAGCTTCAAGACACTCAGAACAACATTTAAACATTTTTCTAAGATACAGTTCACAGACCATATGAAGCTCAAGAAGAGGAAGACCAAAACATGGATGCTTCATTCCTTCTTAGAAGGGGGAACAAAATACTCACGGGAAGAAATACAGGGAAAAAGAGTGGAGCAGAGGCTGAAGGAAAGGCCATCCAGAGACTAACCCACCTGGGGATTCAGCCCATATACAGACACCAAACCCAGACACTATTGCTGATGCCAAGAAGTGCTTGCTGACAAGAGCCAGATGTGGGTGTCTCCTGAGAGGCTCTGCCAAAGTCCTACTGATACAGATGAGGATGCTTGCAGTTAACCATCAGACCCCAATGGAGGAGTGAGAGAAAGGAATGAAGAAGCTGAAGGGGTTTGCAACCCCATGGGAAGAACAACAATATCAACCAACCATTCACCCCAGAGCTTCCAGGGACTAAACCACCAACCAAAGAGTACACACGGAGGGACCCATGGCTCCAGCTACATATGTAGCAGGGGATGGCATTTTCTGGCATCAATAGGAGGAGAAGCCCTTGGTCCTGTGAAGGCTCAACTCTCCAATGTGAGGGGAAATGCCAAGGGGTAGGTGGGATGGTGGGTGGGAGGGGGTGAATCATCAAAGAATCAGGGTTAGGGAGGATGGGATAGGGGGTTTCGGAGGGGAAACTGGGAAAGGTGATAACATTTGAAATGTAAATACATAAAACGTCTAATAATAAAACTCAAAACAAACCCTTTTTTTCTAGGTACGAATAGTACTCAGAATGTCAGTTTGAAGTGTTTACTTCTGACAAATGGTGAAGTAACTTACCCATTAAGCCAATGAAACACATCCTAGAGTAGGTGGGGCTTTTTCTTCACATTTAATTATATGGCTTCTAAATGACTGCATATACTTTTACGTGCAGTAAACATTTCTGCTTCAAAATTCATGCAGTTTGAGGCTGGGGACCAAACTTAGATTTTTTTTGCAAGTACTCTTAACCCCTGAGCCAGCTTTGCAGCCCCTAAATATAGGTTTTCTTCCTTCGTCTTTTATGATCTCTCTGGTTTTAGTTGACAACAGGCATCTATTAAAAGAAGGAGAGTGTTTTAGAAAGAATAAAGAGAGAGCCCCAGTGCTATGTGGGTGTGATGGGAAGTCACTTTTTACACTCTCCTGTCATTATCAGTTAGCAGCTACTGCCCCAGTAGAGGACATGGATTTGGATCTCTTAATGGACTATACAGACAGGCAGCAATAAAACATACACCTGTTGTAGCAGTTTGCTTAGAAAAAATATCTATTCCTTTCAATAATTTTTTAAAGGCACAACATGTTTGTTCCTTTTTTGATTAACTCTACAGAACAACAAAAGATATAGAAGTAAATGGGAGGCATTTTACAGAGTAATGAAGCCAGACGCTACAGCACATAAATAATAGATTCTGACAGGTTAGTTTAATTTGTCTTTGCACGCAAAACTCAAGTATCTTCCCTATTGTTCAGCCTACTGTCATCTTAGATATACAGGGCCTTTCATTGGCTTTATAAATAAATTGTTCCAAAGCATCTTACGATAGAATAAAAAAATAATTTTATAAAGATGTTCTCACCTTCCTGTGGTTGTACGCCATTATGGCTGAGAGCCATGAAATTGTCAGCATGTTTCACTTTGCTCTACTTTGTATATTAAATGAAATTTGTAAAATGATTTCTCTTTCTAGCTAGATGTGGTAGTGCAAGTCTTTAATCCCAGCCCTCTAGAGTTAGAGGTAGGAGGATCCTGACAAGTTCAAGGCTAGTCCGGGTGGGCATCATAACACTCACCAAATGCAACATAGCGAGATCCCTTCTCAAAAATCCTGTCTCCTTCCTTCCTTCCTTCCTTCCTTCCTTCCTTCCTTCCTTCCTTCCTTCCTTCCTTCCTTCTTCCTTCCTTCCACTTAACCCTAGGACTTTGCATATGCTAGGTAAGCATTCCTTGAACCACTGAGCTACACAATTATCCCCTCCTTCTCATTTACCTGGAATAGAGTGTCCTGTCACCCTCTCTCATAGATTTTAGCTCTAGGATATCTTTTCCAAAAAAGAAAAAAGACCTTCATATTATTTCATCTTATAGTCTCACAATGACATAGGTGCTCTGTGTATGCAGTGTGGCAAAGCATTTTCTGTATAAGGGATTGCTTCCTGCAAAAGTGCATAGCCCTCAAAAGGTAGACAAAGGAGAGTAAAAACAGGAAGTGGGGGGTGTTTGAAGTAGAAAGTAAGAGGGCAGGAAGGGGATCAAGGGAGTAGAAAACAGAGGCAGAATAGGAAAGTCTTGAGTTAAGAGCAGCTGTGATTGAGTTACCGCGGAGACTAGGTGGAAATGCTGAACCAAGTGAGGAACTAATTATCCAACAGAGATTAAGTTTTAAACCAGAAAAGACTGAGTCATTTCAAAGAGTCAACATGTAAGTAATTCCCTCCTTCGGAGGACCTGGGGACTCACACGCAGGTGGGGATCAGTTATAGAGAGATGAAGTTATTATTTTTTGCACAGATGACTCACAGATCTGCAAGAAAGCTCTAACCCCCATAGAATTTCCAAATGACGTAAAAAATGCTCACATGTCCTCTGGT
This sequence comes from Rattus rattus, assembly GCF_011064425.1. Lineage (NCBI taxonomy): Eukaryota > Metazoa > Chordata > Mammalia > Rodentia > Muridae > Rattus > Rattus rattus. The sequence goes on from NC_046172.1 coordinate 115,095,982, forward strand.
AAATTCCCCTTAATCTGCAGCTGAATGCCAGAGAATGGGAGTTTCATCATATATTGTCAGCTAGTAAATGAAAAGAGATGATTCATGGACCAATACATATAAAATAAACTGAGTTAAATAAAAAGAAATGGGTGAATGTAATTGTAGTCCCCTTTTAAATGAAATGCATTCTTTGCTAAACTCTCATATGTATATAATGCATTCTGATTACCCCTCCCCATCTTGTCTTCTCCCTCCAGCCCTGTCAGTCCTCCTTCCTCACAAGTGTTTCCGCTCACGTTCATGCCTTTTTGTTTTGTGACTCACTGAGTTTAACTGAGGCTGTCTGTGTCACCATGGGGTTTGAACTATTCATTGGAGTCTTGTTCGCACACAATTGAGGACGCACTGTCTCCTCTCCCAGATTCTGTCAGTAGCCAATAGTTCAGCACTGAGGGGCGGAACCTTCCTTTAGCTTTATTTCTGTGGCTGTGATAAAATATCCTGACAAAAAGCAATTTAGGGAGAAAGGTTTCTTTAGCTCACAATCCCAGATTACTGCAGGGAAGTCAAAGCAACAGAACTTGAAGCGGCTCGTCAAATTCATAGTGGAGAGCAGAAAGAAATGAATTATGCATGCCTGCTTGTGCTCAGCCACCTTCCTATACTTAAACTGTTTGAAAAGCAGGGAATGATGCCATCCACAATGTGTGTATCTTCCACACTTAAGACAGTCAAGACAATTCCCTGCAGAGGGGCCACCCTCTTCTACAGGATCCTTCAACAAGACTCTTTGCAGGTAAGTCTCCACTGTGTCAAGTTAACAGTTAAAACTAGCCATCACAGGTCCCATGTGTGTCTCTCATCCATGACTGACTGTTGACAGGGCCAGTCTGGTGCAGGCCCAGTGCCAGTAAATGCAGCTGCTGTGAGTTCATGCTATTACAAGGGTTCTTAGCATCATTGTTGACTGCTATTATGTCTCTTCCAAGAGGGGATAAGCAAATTAAGTTTTTCAATCGTACTTGCCAGAGAATTAGTTGTTCACAAGATGCATATTAATAGATTATTAACCTAATAGTCCCTGAAAATTTGGGGGGAAAGAAAGCTCTATTCTGTCAAGTACTTTACAGAAGATCTAGCTAGGGCACAGACTAGGAAAATGATTGTTTTTAAAGTGTGGACAAAAGAAAAGGTTTCCGAACGTGTGAGATGGCTCAGTCCAACCAAGACTTAAAACCCATATGGTGAAAGGAGAGAACCAACTACTAGGATTTATCTTCTGACCTCAACATGCATGTCATGGCATGAGAAGCATGTGTATGCACCCACATGTACACACAGCTATACTACACACACAAATGACTTTCTTTTGGAGTTAGTTTTTGGTTTTGTTTTGTTTTGGGGGGAAGTAGGTAATCTTCTGGGTTATATAAGTATAGTTACTTCCCATGATGCAATAGTTTATCTAGATGTGAGCAGGAATTATGCCGAGTCTAGCCTAACACTTCTAAAGTGAATCAAGAGAGGAAACAGTAGGGATCTTCCAAGCAGCAAGAAGATCCTGGGCCTTCATAGAGGTCCAAGAATTGCAGCTAAACACGGTCAGGTGGGACTAGAGAGATGGCTCAGAGTAAGGAGCACTTGCTGCTCTTGAAAAGGACCTGAGTTTGACACCCAGAACTCACACGGCAGCTCATAATCCTTTATAACTTCACTTCCATGGGACCCTACACCATCTTCTGGTCTCCGCAGGCACCCGGCATGTACATGATGCTCATATAAAGATGTAGGCACTCACACATAAAATGAAACAAATCTTTTAATAAAACCAATGAAAAGAAACAAAAACAGTTAAGCATTTTGCCAATAGTCTTTAGTTAGTAAGCCAGAAGGGGTGGTGGTATCCATATAATACAAAGGACAAGAAGTTTGCTGGCTCTGCAGGGAAAGAGTATGATATATATTTTAAATTTTGCCACAAGAACTGTACTTCATTCCAAAAACTTTCAACAGAGTTCTAGGTGTTGGCAGACTTTCAAAAACAGACCGTTGGGAGCTGGCAAGATGGCGTAAAGGTGCTGGCTGACCAAGTGACTAGACAATGAACCAGTGAGTGGAGTTCCATCCCTAGAACCTACATAAATGTGGAAAGGGAAAACAGATTACACACAGTTTTTCTCTGACCTCCACACATGTGCCCTAAGAGTACACACGCGCACACACACAACTAACGCACAAAATAAACATTGTTAGAATGCTACCATCTCACACGGTTATGGCCCTGCACACCCACATATTATTTGGGAAGTAGTAATTACTTGGAAGCCTCTTTACGGTCCTTTTCCCCAAGTGTGGCGTGTCATGCTTTCCTGGGACAAGTAAAGTTCATCAGAACTTCAAATACTGAGACATTTGGGAAACAGAGTGTTAAGTTAGTGAAGAGAGTCTCTTTGAATCATGCCTGCTACTCTCTGATTTTTTTTCTGTGTGTAATTTTCTTTGACATTTAATTGAAAGCATTGTGTTTTTTTACTAAGCAGCCCTTTGAGCCCTTGCTGGTCACTTAGGACACACTGCTTTGCTCCCTGGCACTCATCCTCAGCTACGGTTCTGTAGTAGATGCAGCATTCGGCACTGTCTGCTGTGCTTGTCAATTGATCTTGTGGTTCTTGGGGAAGCAGTGTCTCATTCATATTTTCACATCCTCTCTTATAATGAAGGCTCTTTGGCTTCCCACGGTTTTGTGGCTGTGAAATCAATTATTCCTTCACTAGCACTGACAAGGTACTCTATTTGTGAAAAGAAAATTGAAAAAAATGATTACCTCATGGATGAGAAATGGTTTTGACATTTAAAAAACAGAAAAACGCTCCTCCATATCTCTTCTAAATTACATGTGATGTTGATATTAGCATTTAGGTAATTCACCCAATTGTGGCAAGTATCATGCATTAATTCTTAACAGCAGTACAAACTAATAAAATGGGGAATAATGGCCCTTCAAAGGGCTTCATTTAAGCTTTCTTCTGCTCTACACCTCATATCAGCCCATAATAATTAACTTAGTTTTCTGTAGTTCTGCTACAGCAAGCCCCAAGGTGAGCATAATGGGAATTGCAGCAGACGCAGCCAGGACAATAGCCCTTAGTCCAAAGGTTTGTGCTCACTCAGGAAAGGCTTAGCAGATAACATTGAACTAAAAAGGACAGTTTTTACTTTTTGTTCTTTTTTTTTTTTGGGCAACAAGGTACACATAGTCCGTTAATTATCTGAAAGCAATTTTGATAAAGAGAAACAGAATGTAAGGCTTTTGATCTGTGATAACCTTACTGTAAAATGATAATAAAAGCAGATGAAGATGCTACTGTGCCAAAGTCTCCCTTGGTCCAGTTGGTTTTTGAAAAGTCTAAACCAAGGTGCTCAGACCTTTTCTTGATGGAAATGAGCATTTAATTTGGAGCCATCCCTCCTCCAAAATGACCTGGGCAGCTGGATCCTGTTTCAAAATCAGTTCAGCCCGAAGATGGAGAGGAGTTAGTGCAGCTCGCCCCCAACCTGCATCTCCATCAACTAAAACACGGAGCAGCTGAAGAGTCTCACAAGGTTGTTGTTAAAACCACCAGCGCCACCAAGTCAGGCAGAAGACAAGGAGTTGAATGTGCAGGTACTTAGATGGTACATGCAAAGAGAGGCTATCACGTAAGATTGTCTCCTCAGTATACTGAGACAAAAGGTCTTCTTCTAAGACTCGTAAGACAAGTTCACGTGGCATTGACTATTGTGACCAAACCAGCCACAAAGGGAGCCAGGAACCAGAAAACCAATCTATGCCATACTCACTTTAGGTTTGGTTTAAGTCTCAGCAAAGTGAAGCTAAGAATGTGGAAATAAAGTGTTGTAAGATGGCTGTCTTTCTCTTCTCTCCCTGGATATTACAATTGCTACAAAAATTCAGCTGAAACCTGAATCATCACGTACTTCATAAAAACCTTCTTTCCAACCCACCACTTCCCTCTCCCTCTCCCTCTCCCACTCCCTCTCTTTCCCCTCCCCGCTCTCTCCTCATAAATACTTCCTCCTGAATTCTCCCATTTGATATTGAAATTGCTTTTATTCTCTACTTAAAATAGTCTAATGGGTGAGTCATATACATACCTGCTTCCTCTGTGACTTTATGCTTTTCTGCTTAAGAACAGAGAGTGCAGCTGGAGAGATGGATCAGTGGTTAAGAGTGCCTACCGCTTTTCCAAAGGACCGGAGTTCGGTTCCCATACCCCACATCAGATGGCTCACAAACACTTGTAATTCTAGTGCCAGGGGTTCTTAAACCTCTGGCCTCTTTGGACACTAGCACTCAAGTAAACATAACACAATGCATAATTAAAATAAGAAAATAAGTATTTTCTAGAAGAGCATAGAGGGTTTATCTTCCAACCATTATCTGCCACACAGTAGGAATTCAATACATACTTTGATGATGAAAGAACTATTTTCTGCACCTAACACAACCAGCTCAGTTTGATTCTGATTCTGTAAAGAGAAAGCAGGGTTCAGCTCCCTCCTTAATTTGTTGAAAACATGTTGCGCATGTCATTTGTAGGCACTGATTTCTAGTCAATCGAGTTTCACTAAGGTGAGCTGTGTTTTTATTTGCTTATAGACACTACGACTGAAGCTCTAGAAATTATACATCTACTGTACTTTTGCCTCATTTACTTCCAAAAGAGAAGTTAGGATATAGTCTATTCCTCTAAATAATGAACATGAGAAACCAACAAGGATGCATTTAAGCACATGTGCATTCACTCTCCTTTATCTTAGTCGAAATTAGATAGTTCTCCATTATCTCATCCTAGTAGGTGATTTACAAAAGAAACTAAAGTGAACGTCATTAAAGCTGATTACTCTTAGATGCTGACGTATGTGTGAATGGACACTGCTGATTGTGATGCTAGAGAACACGTCCAATGATAAGTGTGACAATGCAATTCTGTGGTGTTGCTAAAACGCTGAGAGTAGAGGGTCCCTAGTACAGCTGTAGCTGCTGACCTGATGTGCAGACCAAATGGAAGCTAAGTGGCTATATATATATATATATATATATATATATATATATATATTTTTTGTGCTTATACCAATCCAGCAAAAGTTCTCAGATGGGTAATCTCCTTGTTGAAGATTCTGAACCCAAGGGTCTCATGCAGAAACGGTGAGGCAGAAGGGAGAGCATAGCATAGAGGAGAAGAAAATTCTGAGAAGTGGTTCATTGGATACACTTCCACAAACATTCCCAATGCTACCACAATGATCTTTGTCTTTTTCTCTGCATGTTGCATCCTCTCCAGATCCCAGACCTTCACTCTGGATGTTGCTGCATCCATGACCCTACTTGGTCCCCTGTCACATCTCTACCTTCCTCCATTGCTTCCAACTCTCAGAACTTTTCAACTTACAAATGTTTCAGTCCTTATATCTCCCTGTTCAAGCAAAAGGGAAACACACCCCTTCCTTTCTTCAACTCTCCTTAGATTCTAATCCCCCTGTAAGTCTACAGCCCTGCTTCTTGATAAGGTAGACGTGCATCTCTTATCCAAGGCCACCAACCACTATCAGTTCCCTACCCAATTTGACATCTCAGAAGGAGGTGAAAGCTGCTTCGAAATTTCTCCACATACACAATTCCATATTGACCTCTCCTGATTCTAGCTACTTCTCAAATAAATCCCTTCTCGGCCTTTTGCCATGGGCATGTGGGCATGTTTAAGAATGTTCACATCATGCTTCCCCTTGCTTTTTGAAATGTTTTTCCTGTGGCTGATTTACCACAGCTGTCCCGAAACGCCTACATTCACACAATCTTCCTGCCTTAGCCCCCAACTACCTGGGTCTACGACATTAACACACCTGGTTTATGACATAGTACTTTTATAAAACATATTTTCATATACATAACATAATCATATTTCAGATTAAGCTGTTTATCCACTTTTGCCTGCTATATACAAACCCATTATGAGGAGATTCCAGACTTTGCTGATTACTCCATTAAGTAATCCGTTGGGATCCATGTTTCCCATTTAAAACAATTACCTCAATGAAAATTGCATAAACAGAACATGCTATCAAAGAAGAAAATCATCACTTGATTCTCCTGAAATTAAAACAGCCCTCCCCAACTCAGCCAACTCATCTTCTGGGACATAACAGGCTTTTTCTCCTAAGTAACTTTTCCACATAAATCAAGCAATTATCTCCCTAAAGGATTTCCCCCCAGTGTGAGAGTCAATCATGCTTTGATTAGCAATCTGTCTTTGCTTCACCGAGTGCTTAGTTTGTTCTAACTTAAGATTAGCTTTTAAAACAAACTTTTTTACTTTGGAGTAATTTTGTACTTAGAGACATTGCATCTTTCCACATGTCCGTCCTCCATGCCCCCTAAATGTTAACACCATGCTTTATACACTTGTCAAAGCCAAGAATTAACACCGGCAGATTATTTTTATTAATTCAACTATAGGCTTTACTCGCATTTAACTAGTTTGTTTTTTTTAAACCTAATTTTTGGATTCCAGAATTCAATTCAGGAGAGCACATTGCACATTTATCATGCTGTTTGAATAAAATCACACTAATAGTGGATAAAGCCAAGGAATTCCTGCCAAATGTTTTCATCAAACTGGAAGGTGAGAAAACCCAAGCAAAATGGAATTTATGTCTATTATCCAAATGAGCAACATCGGTGGGAAAAAATACTTTTCAGTTTCCGTCAAAGAGAAATGCTAAGACTTCTGTCTCAGCATCATAAAACCTTCTCTAGTTTTGTTTTTCATGGAAAGTTAACATATCTGGTTGTGCATTTACTGGTAATCTGGGAGCCACACATTCATTGTGAAATTAAAACCAGAGCATTCCAATTCCTGCCTGCCTCAATAAAGATGCTAACTTACAGGTCCTATTCTTCATATGCCTGTCTGGAAAAGTTGGGCCTGAGGATCTGCATATTCACACACACACACACACACACACACACACACACACACACACACACACACGCACAATCAGAATACACAACCGGGTATAAAACGCATTGAATTAAACACTCTGAATGCTTTTTGAAGGCAAAGGGGGTCTTGAGACCCGCCTTGTACCAGAAGAGAATGAGGAATCCTTCTTGTGGCAGCAGGCCTGGTGCTGTGTGAAACCTCCAAGACTGTCAGAGGTGAGAAATGCTTCCCACTTCTCCGGCTTTTGCAGCACGAATACTGTGCACTGCATATTTAGCCTACACAGTGGAAAGCTGCATTCTATTTAATTGGTTTTATGGAAAGTAGCTGAAGAGGACGCCGGAGAGAAATGCAGTTTTACAAAGACGTTGGCACCTGAGTAAATGACACCTATCTTTGTTGTGTTGGAAGTTTCTGCTCGGGTTACTTTTCATTCTCTACCCGGAAGTGCAGAAAAATGAGAATGCGACGATTTCACATGATATGCTTAGTCCATCTTGCTCCTTCACCCACACTCTGAGTTTTTAGAAACCTTCTCCATCATACTCCAGGAACCAGAACATAACAAGGCAATATTAGCACATTGATTTTGTCTGTGATTCTGTGGCTTTCTACATTCTCACACACAAAACCGAGAAGCCAAAAAGAAGTACGGTGATCATGTAATCAAAAGGGATTATAGATCAAATATGTCCATTCAATGAGGAAACTGAAAATGTCAAATAAAAGTGGAAGCGCCATTATCTTTCCGCTGAATTTAAGCCACACAGCATCATAACTGAGCGAGGTACCCATTATTCCCATAGGACACAGGTGAAGACACTGGGGCTGAGACTAACAGGAAAATCGGGGATTCAGTCTGGACTTGGAGTCTCAAAGCTGTTCTCCAGAGAGCTCGCAAACACAGACTGAAAATAATAGGACCGGAATGTTTAAATAATCGATGATTTACTCAAAATACACAGTCATTAGAAAGGACAGGCACCCTCACATTCTGCAAAAGGGAGACTGCACCAGTACAATCGTTCCTGAAAACAATTTAGTAATATTTATAAAGTGCCCTTTCAGTGTATACAATTCAACCCAGTAATTCTAGCAACTTATCTTAAGGTGGTAGTCAGAAGCGGGGGAAAAACTCATTTGCAAATATGCTTATTGAAATTGTACATTAAAAGAAAATGGAGCCAGGTGTAATGGTGCACGCCTTTAATTGTTTAATCCCAGCACTCAGGAGGCAGAGGCAGGTGGATCTCTGAGTTCACACAAGCCCGGTCTACGAAGTGAGTTCCAGAACTTGTCTCAACAAAATAAAGCAAGCAAACAAACAAACAAAACAGGGCTGGAGAGATGGCTCAGTGGTTAAAAGCATTTGCTGTTCGTGCAAAGGATCCAGGTTTGGCTGCCAGCACCTACATGAGTGGCTCACAACCACAGCCACCAGTAATTCATGTTTCAGGGGATCCTGCACCCTTTCCTGGTCTCCACTGGCATTGCACACAGGTGCCATACATACTTTCATACAGGTAAAGCATACATACACAAATAATAAAAATGAATCTTAAAAGAATGAAACGGTGAGCCCAACTGGGTGATCCACATCTTTGACCCCAATTACTCACCAGGCTGAGGAAAGACAGCCACTGCAGAGTCAAGTGCAGACTGAAGGAAGTCGTGAATCTGAGGCCAGCCTCAGTGATGTAGATACAACAACTTGGTATTTGTTTTTATTATTATTATTATTATTATTAGTTACTTTTGTTACAGTCCAGTCGTTATCCCCCTCCCAGTCTGCCCTCCCACAGTTCCTCATCCCATTCCTCCTCCGCATCTCCAAGAGGATGTCCCCATCCCCACCCCATTGTTTGTTTTCTAAAACTGCAAAAACCCTAAAGGTTTAAAACTAAAGAGTCAAATAAGCAAATGGTAGTTCTTTTCTTCTTTGTTTTTAGAGACAGGGTCTCACTCTATAGTCCTGGCTGTCCTAGGATTCTCTATGTAGATCAGGCTGTCCTCAGACTTCAAGAGATCTGCCTGAACCTGCCAACTGAGAGCTAATATTAAAGGTATGCACCACTATATTCAGAAATTATTGGTAGGTTTATTGTTTAAATTTGACTCCATATACAGTCATTAAAATGGTGTCTTCTATATGTGAAAACAGAGCTGCACCCATGAAACTTAACAATATAGTTCCTTAAACAAAATAAATCATTTTAAGGATAAAAGGGAATGTAGCATTTTTTCAGTGCAAAAGTTTAATCAAAATATGCATGCACACTGTGATCCCAATTTTGCTCAAAGAAAAATGTGACCATGTGTAAAGATAAGATAAAAAGAAATATGTCACTGGGCATGGTGATGCACTTCTGTAATCTCAACATAGGTAGGGTTGAGGTCAGAGGAACAGGAGTTCAAGGTTTTCCTTAGCTACATAGCCAGTTTGAAGCCAGCCTGGACTACATAAGCTCTTGTCTCAAAATCCAAACGCTATTATAGCCATCCAATTATGCAACTTGCAACCCTCGTTAGAACAGCTCTTGGCAGAAATTGGGATTAACACGGAGAGTCACAACTGGTCAATGTGCAGAGAATAGGAGACTGTGGAATGGCCAGTCCGAACTGGGACATCTATTTCATATCCCTTCCTCCTGAGGCTCAGGGCTCATGGTGGAAAAGGAGGCAGAAAGATAGGAAGAACCAAAGTTAGTGGATGACCACAACAGTGTAGCTGCACATATGACTCACAACAATTGTGACAGCATACGCAAGACCTGTAACAACCCAAATCAAATCACAACAAGGGGATGGGAGTTGAGCATATAGTCCCACTCATAACCATGAAGTTATTTATTGTCAATTGTTAGCTACTGGGAGAGAGACAGCCAGTTTCCCTTGAGAGCACAGCCCCTGTTGAGTAGATTATTAACAGGCAACCTAGAGATATTGGTGGCTTATTGCCAAATAGCAGGCAGAAAATCTTGAGGGTAGCGCCAGAGCCTGCTCCCCTCCTTTTCTTTTTTCTTCTCTCCTAGCAACTCATTCCTTTTAGGGCTGCTTTTTTTCTTCTCTAGGCCTGCACATACCAGTTGCAGAGCACTGCAGTAACAACAGCTGCACTTAAGGCTTTATCTTGTTTGCAGCTCTTCCTTATTTCTGTTCTGATAACCCCGCTGATAACTCTTGCCCAGGCATTCGTCAAAAATCTTCCTCAAACTTTCCATTTGAAGGCTAACTAGTTGGCTGTCTGGGTTATCAGAGGCAGGCTCTTTGTGTGGTTTGGCAACCGGTTCACAAACAGCATGATTTCATTGCCAGCGCTGCTTTATTAAAGCAAGCAAGGAAAGGGGGAGGGAGTACGTTTAGTGTAAATGCAGGCGTTTCCTTTGAAGAACACATGCTGTGCTTCTTATCTCGAAACAGGGCTTTCGAGATAAATGACTTATAGGGTAAAGACGTCTGCTATGCAGGCCTGGCGACCTGAGTTCCATCCCTGGAATGCAAGGAAATGTGTAAGAATGAACTGACTTCATGGAGATCTCCTCTGCCCTCCACATGTGTGCAGTGGCACCCATGAGAGTGTGCATGAAGACACACACACATACACACAAAAACACAGAGTCTTAAAGTATATACGAACTACCTTTCTCCAAGATAAGTAAAGCAGCCAAAAAAGCACATTCAGGGGAGGGGTTAATAGGATCTATCTTCTCACCCTTGTTAATGATGGTGGGGGTTGATTATGTACAAAGCTGGGTGAATAAAGAAAAACGTATCTACTTTATAGTTTTATAGTTCGAGTCTACTCAACTGTGAAAATTCAGAGCACAGACTGGATGGATTGTGATAGTGTATTAAAACAGCACTTTGTACACAGTAAATGGTACCAAATCTATCCTTGAAGAAAAGCATGCCGTCCAGGTACATGCTGCCACATGTCAGATTTGGCACATGGGTGAGGTGATGGGGTCTATGTGTGGTATGTGTCCAAATGAGACAAAGTTCTTGATAAAGTCTACTGTTGAAACCCAAATTGAAAGTTAGGCAGATAGATGGTGCCTGCATACTAAAACTATGAATGTATCTGTCTGTGGTACAATTCGGATCCTTAAAATCTAGGATTAATATCCAAGTAAAAGTAACAAATCATTCTGACCTGAGAGTAGGAGCATCTCTTACTGATACCCAGCACGTTCAAGCATCTGTTATAAATTATTCCTCAAAATGCTTTGAATAAGTAAGGGGAATGGAGTAGCGTAAAGCTGTATTAAAGTGATGTGGTTGGAGGCATTCCTGCAGTCAGAAGTTCATTTATTGAATGCTTACCGCCCACTTCTTTATGGAAAGATCGAGTGGCCAAGGGACTACACTTAGAGGCCCTTGGCTTAGAAAAAATCCTATCTACTAAGTCTGTAGAAATTACAAAGAAAGGCAAAGAAAAATCCTTCTCTTTAAAATAAATTGGCTATGTCTTTTCCCATTCAAGATGTTCAACGTATATAGTCAAGCACTTCAGAGTAAGAGGATAATTGAGATTAATGGGGAAAGGTGAGCAGAGAAGATGATGACAGGACCATTTAGGTTTCAAAAATGTCTGAAGGGTGAAAAAGAAAGAGAAGGTGACAGCCAGTGTTCAGTCTAGAGGGGCTGAGGATGTTTTCAGGTTGGTAGAGTGTAGAGTGCTTTGATTGCTTTCAACATTATTGATGACTTAGCTTTGGAAATCACTGACTTGTCGGGTTATGAAGAGCAGAGACTGTGAAATCGCTAACTTGTCGGGTTATGAAGAAGAGAGACTGGCACTTTCTTGAAATCTAGCTTCTTGCAGCCATCCTTTCATGGGTAAAGGTAAATAAATTACAGAATGGCATGAAAATAGAACACTTACGATTTAGTCAAGTCTATATCTCAAGTTATTGAAAAATATTGAAACAACTATTAAACGAAAACACAAGCATTAGAAAAGCTAATATGGACTCCATTTTTGTAGCACTTGGGATCCCATCCAAGGCCTCATATATGCCAACTTAGAGTTTGATATTCAGCCACACTCATAGCCCAGATCCCACATTAGTTAGGAGTTAAAATTTTTCTCTTAAAAATATGATGGATGAAGCAAAGAAGTGCAGGCTGACAGGAACCGGATGTAGATCTCTCCTGAGAGACACAGCCAGAATACAGCAATACAGAATACAGAATACAGAGGCAAATGCCAGCAGCAAACCACTGAACTGAGAATGGGACCCCCGTTGAAGGAATCAGAGAAAGGACTGGAAGAGCTTGAAGGGGCTCGAGACCCCATATGAACAACAATGCCAAGCAACCAGAGCTTCCAGGGACTAAGCCACTACCTAAAGACTATACATGGACTGACCCTCGATTTCAACCTCATAGGTAGCAATGAATATCCTAGTAAGAGCACCAGTGGAAGGGGAAGCCCTGGGTCCTGCTAAGACTGAACCCCCAGTGAACGTGATTGTTGGGGGGAGGGTGGTAATGGGGGGAGGATGGGGAGGGGAACACCCATATAGAAGGGAAGGGGAAAGGGTTAGGGGGATGTTGGCCCGGAAACCGGGAAAGGGAATAACAATTGAAATGTAAATAAGAAATACCCAAGTTAATAAAGATGAAAAAAAATATGGTATCTTAAGAGGAGTCATCTCTAGAAAACTATTCCCTTCTACATGTTTATGTCATATCAATAGAACTTTACATAACTTGTGAAATCGTATTGTACCATTGGAATGTCAATATGGTAATATTCAAAATCTGAAATATTTCAAGGTATGAAAACTTTAATTAATGAAAAAGTACTAAAATTTTTAAATAAATGAGGTTTTGAAGGGAAATCATATCAGGTTTTATTTTTTATGCATTGTTTTTGTATTCATCAATGGAAGGGTTGGGATCTAGTATAAGCAAAACTCTTCTGTGGGAACTGGATATAAAATTTAAAGTACAATAATTAAAAATAACAGTGTCCCTTTCTCTTTCTTTGAGAGACAGGGTGTCAGATAGCCCCGACTGTCCTAGACTTTGCTATGTAGCCACAGATGACTAAAATTCAACTTCTTTTTCTTCTGAGTGTGTGTTTGTACATATGTGCACACATGTGCATACATCTATATGAAGATGTACATATGTGTGTGTGCATGTGCATTTCTGTGTCTTGAGTGTGGAGCTCAAAGGATAATTTAAAATGTTCTTCCTAAGGTACCCGCTACCTTCCTTTCCTTTCCTTTTTTCCTTTCCTTCCTTTTCTTTTCGTTCTTCCTTTCTTGTTTTAAGATAAAATCTTTTACAGGTCAGAAATTTGCCACATAATCTAGTGCCAGTGAACAGTGAGCCCCAAAGTTCCTCCTGTCTCCATCTTCCCCATTCTAGGATTACAGGCATGTGCTACCAGCTTAGAGGATTTTTTTCTGTTTTGTTTGTTTCTTTTATGTATAGATTCTGGGGCTCCAAGGCTGAACTGTTTCCTTAGGTCGAACCTGAACTTCTGATCCTACTGTTTCCACCTGACAAGTGCTGAGATTGGAAGTGTGCTCTACCACACCTGGCTCATGGTGGTGCCAGGGATCAAAGCCAAGGCTTCATGCATACTAGGAAGCACTCTGCCAACTGACTACACTCCTGGGCTTAAATAAGGCATATTCTTTACCTCCCCGGATGTGTTTTTAACCATCTCAGCTTTGTATGTGGAGAAATTCATATTGGCCATTTTGCTTTAAGTTGAGAACTTTAATCTTTTTGTTAGCAACTAAGAAGTTTTAATTTTCTCTGTGGTAAGGATTTACTGTAACATTGAGGCCCCCGGCCAATTATACAATGGATTTGGGCATTAGGAATAAAATCTGCAATGAAGTTTGTTAAAGGAAGTTAACAAATATTTACTGTTAGTTTTTTTTCTGTTTTCTCATTTTATTTTGTATGCTGTATTATTATGCCCCCTGGTTAAAAAGGAAAAAAAATACTTTGATATTCATCACCTCACCCTAGTTGAAGCAAATTTAATATTGGTCTACTAATTTTAAGGTTTAGAATTCAATCACTAGACTTAATAACAGTCTACTAAGTTGCCTTAATATCTACTACAGAGAACATTATCTAGAAGACCTACTATTGGGTTCTCCTGAGCTGCTCTTGTTTTATCCTTTTAAATAATATTTGGGTTTTGTTTTAAATTTTATTCGATAATAAAATACCTAGTTAACTTTCCTAGTGATGTGTTCATTGCCATAAAGTTTCCACTTACACATTATGCTATTATCCAAAATGAAATGAGGATAATCGAAGAACTCAGCGATCCTGCCAAGTACAACATTTCTAGTATTCTAGGTCAAAGAATTGGTAGCAGGATTTAGGGCCAGGCTAGAATGGAGAATCTCTCCCTTTTTAAAGTAAGAAAAAGTAGTATTGGAGGAACTCTCATTGGTGAGACAGGATTTTAGGAAGTAGGGAAGAAACACTAGGGAGTCCAGATGGAAACCAACAAGTAAGCTAGGGAAGCTATCTATCTGCCTGGTAAAAGAGCACTTAGGAAGAAATTGCCACCAATAGATAGGATCACTGAACAAACATTTCCCAAGAATGTCTGCTGTACTATCATCACAATTAGAACCATTTATACATTGTATCTTGTCCATTGTCTACATCTTCCCAAACATCCAAAGAACAGCTCTCATAGCTTTAAAAATAAATTCATTTTATTTTTTATTATATGCATATGGATATTTTGTCTGCATGTATCTCTGTTTCACATAGCATGTTGCACATGCACGCAGGGCCTACTGAGGTCACAAGAGGGAATTGGATCCCCTGTAACTGGAGTTAGACAGTTGAGCTGCCATGTGAGTGCTGGGAATAGAACCTGGGTCCCCTGAAGAGCAGCAAGTGTTTGTTACTGCTAAGGCACCTTTCTAACCTCATGTAGCTTTTATTTTTCCTAAGAAAAGAAAATAAGGGGACTTCTTGAAGGATTGGTACCATTGTCCCAAGGGCCACTTTATATTCTTTTAAAATATATTCTTAATTGACAAAAAACAATTAGAAGAAAAGCAAAGACAGTAGGTACTCTAATATCTTCACATGAAAAGTAATGCCTACCTCTATCTGAGAGTTAATGGAGTGAACTTAGGTTCTGGATTTAATGGTGGACCATCAGGACACATGACAGAAAATCCCAAAGAGGACTGTGCATCCTTCTGCATTCGGTAAGCATGCCTCTCCATGCTCCCCAGGAGCAGCCAGCAGGAGCTTTTGTGCCAAAAGAAAACGTCAAAAGGATTCCCTTGCGGGAGAGCTACCAAAATAACATCCTTTGAGCACATTTTATTTTAAATTCTCCTGTCCAGATGTATGAAATTCATACATCATTCCACACTCTGGCAAAGGAAAACCAATAAGCTGTATGAATCACTGGGATACTTGTTAATATTCACTTCCTTTTTGACCAAAAAGAAAGTTCTAATGCCACAAACACATGAGTCACTTTAATTCAATAGTGTTAATTACCACATGAGGAAGCAGAGAAACATTTTTGATGGGTGACAAAAGACCCACATCAATATTTGAACAAGATCTGAGTAACATTCAAGTCACCTGACATCTAATCTAATATCTGTTTTTTAATGTCTGCTTTTCAAAAACTCACATGACACTTATAGTTTCTAGTGCCATCAGATAAAAACATTAAATCACTGTTTCCTTAGAGCTGTGGTTCTCAAGCATCAAGCCTTATACCTTTTCAAGTGGTGAAGCACTAATATACATTCTCTCTTGACCAAATCATCAGAGAATTGATATTTACAACCACAGTTTGGATATGTAATATCAATAGATTTTAATCTTCCTGTTCCTTCTTGGTGGTTCAGTTTGGTTGTCTTCATGTGTAAGTACCAACTAGCAGGAAGTGCTGGACCATTGAAAGGAAAACATCCTGCACCATAAGCAGGTTGAAGCCATGGCAACTTAGATCTGTTGAGATGGCACCACACTCAGTGGCAAGGTCAGTGAGGCACTAAATACAATTCTGTTTCCCATTTATGATCTTTCTTCTATACACAAGCTGGACAGAGTTCACCTGACTCTGACTGTGCCATCTAGTCAGACTGCGCTTGAAGACTGTTCTAGTCTAGAAATTCCCTTGAAGAAGAATTTGATCAAGGGATAAAATTAGATAGCGGCAGAGAAGAAACAGATCAGTCTTTTCCCTGTATGCATGCATCTTCAAAATTATCAAGCAGCCTTCCTCCAGGGTAGTAGTCATTATAGGAATAAGAACGCATAGTTCGAATTTTATAAATATAGTAGTCTACTCTTCCCCCAAATCATAACACCCTTGCCTGTCCACGACTGAGTCCAAACAAAACTGAATTATTTGACCATTTGTGAACTCACCTGAGCAAAGAAGTCCTCCATACAGCAATGTGCTCATGGGACCATGAATCTTCTATTAAACACAGGAGTCTACTCCCATGCCTCTTCCCCCTCAGTCCTGACTCACCCCTACAGTTTCAAGTACCCCTGCACACAGAGTGAACTATCCTCTGGGGGAGCTGCATCCTCCACTCTCAAGGGTGGTGTAGGCTGACCATTTCGAATGCTGGGTGTTTGTATGTCAGCAAGTACCTATATTCATTTCAGCTTCCTGAAGCATTTATGAACATAGGTTAGTCATATTTCAGCCACAATATGGGAGATAAGACAGCCAGGGGATCTCGTAGGTAGGTTGTGAGTAATAAATAATGAAAAAGCACTTTGCAAAATATGAAGTATGATCCTAATGCTCACTAGCACGAGATACTTTACTTTACCATTAGCCTACTTTATCACAGGCTGCCTTGAAGGGAGGCAAACGCTCGACATCATCAGCCCAGCCTCCAGTTATGGATTAGGTCACAGAGAGCAGGGTAACTCTGGCTGTAACTGTTTCATCTGAAATGAAACCTGGTCATTAAATTTTTCAAGAAGGCACCTCATTCTTTGGGGGTCTCATGACCTCCATTAACTGTTCAGAACTAAACTTTTTTAATAAGATAAAGGCTGATTTAATCTATTCATTTCATCTGCAAAAATAGCACTAACAATATATTGATTTTTGCCTTCATAAAAAGGCTGCTTATTACCAGATATTCAGGCCTGGGACAGTCTAATAAACAGACAGAACATACAGTTAGAATTCTAAATAAAGGCTCCAAACCAGCAATCCATTTTCCTCTTCCGAACCTCAGAAATTAGCCCCCTTTCAAACTGGCCTGTAACTGATAACTGAAATGTAATTATACAGACAAGGCTGGCACCATAGGAAAACTGAGTAAAAGTGGCCTAGGAGGGTAAGCTAGTTGGTAGAGTGTTTGCCTAGAGTATCTGAAATTCTCATGGTTTTCATTCCTCACACTGCGTTGCATAACCAGGATGTGGTAGTGTACATCTGTGATTTAGAACTCAGTGAGGGGAGGTGGGAGCGCCAGAAGTTTAAGGTCATTCTTTACTATGTGATGAGTTTGAGGTCAGCCTAGGCTACATTAGCAAATCTTGTCAAAGGGAGGAAAGATGGAAAGGAGGGAGGGAGGGAGAAAAAAGGGAGGGAAGAGGGAAAGGAGGGAGGGGAACAATGAGGAGACAAAAAGTGGTACAAGCCTGAAGCTTCTGACAAACAGCCCTTCTTGTAAGGCTGAAGAGGCAGCGTGAATATCCCATGTCCTATGCTGAAGATATAGCGGGAATAACCCAAGTTCTCTGCTGCCTTTTATGAATTTAAATTCAAATGAGCTGACAAATACATATGATATGAAGGAATGGGAAGCATCCTATAAAGTATTATATGTACAAAGTGTCGCCATTCTTTTCTCTGCACCTCCATCTACCTCACTCCCACAACACTGGGAAGCATCCCTGCCCCAAAGGGCTACTCACTGTAAGTTGCACATTAGGTGGACGTTGTTGCCAAGGGTTCTTCTGCCTTCTTTTAAAATGAAAGCGCCTCTTACATAGTCACTTATGTTCAATTAAAATGCTGAGTTCTCTAGAGATGGCTTCAGGATAATGGTGGCAAGAAAGGAGAGGATGTGGAAACGAAACTCCGTTGGTCAGTGGTTGCTAATTGTAATAAATGTTGGAAACCTGAAGTTTAATTGAATTGCTTTGCACCTTCACATGTTTGAACATTTCCATGAGGAGTTTATAAACTACAAACTGCCTTGGAGATCAATACTGGAATCAGGTCATCATGAGTAACATCGAGTGACTTATTACACTCACTTGTCTCTGGAGAGCAGGAAGACAAACCAATACTCTGCCCTGTCTTCCAAAAGATGGACTCGAAGTAGAAGAAAAAAGGATCATAGGACCTGGGAACATTTTTGTCACCAGCCTTGCCACCATTTCTGGCCAGGCCTGTAGATACTAGTAATTGAAGATATGCCATTCATGAAAAGAGAGCTCAGACTATGTTATCTCCTAAATGATTATAAGCGCATCCCAGTATAAGTGCACAAGCAACTCCAGTAGCCTTATAATGAACTCCCCAAAGACTCAAATCTCTAATCATTAATATGAATGATAGCTAGTGGGGTTTGTTAACTAGAATCACCCAGGAGATAGGACTCCGGCCAAGCCTGTTCTGGGTTATCTTGATTGCACTGAGGCGAGAACTACCGACTAAGGGAGGTGAAAAACTCACATACATTTATCCCTCTGTTTCCTGACTCAGTGTGACCTAACAAGTTGCTTCAAGCTCCTGCTTCCTTGATTTGCCTACCACAATGGACTATGCAATGAGTGCCATACTAAATCCTTCCTCCATTAAGTTGGTTTGTCAGAGTTCTTATTACAGCAACGGGAAAAGGAACTAAATACAATAAAATTATCACATGCAGCTGACACCACACAGTGGGAGAATAATGGCTAGTATCCGCACAGTGTACACCGTAATCCATTCTGTTTACCAATTCAGAATCTTGCTAATATTAAGGCTCAAATAGTCATAAATAGATGTGAGGTTGATGCCTCCTCCAAAATCTAATCTCTTCCTTTTCCCTTTGATTTTTCTCAACTGGAGCATTTGAAAAGCTAAATACATATTTACCAGAACATCTGACAGCTATTGCTAGCCATGTGCAAAATGTGTTGTCTGGGGACAACAATGAACAATGAAGAAGCACCAGGATAATATGCTAAGGCAGAAGTCGATGACTGCAAAAGCATGATTTCTCATGGCTCAACTGTGCCACGGCAGTGCAAACAGGATGACTCTCAATAGGACCTGCTGTGAGAAAGCTGACTTATGCTACTTGGGTATTCGGTTGGGAGCAGCCAAATATACTTCTGCTTTTATACACCTATCTAAGCAGACAGGAGCCTAAAAGGGGTGGTGGTGGTGGTGGTGGTAGTTGTGTGTGTGTGTGTGTGTGTGTGTGGTGTGCAACTAAAATCTTCACAACTAGCTTTTTGAAAGACAAAAGGATGGGTTTTTGTTCATATTCACTAGCTTCCTTAGTGCATGTTCACTCTGGGTCAGTATAAAAGGCTATGGTTACACTTAGGTGTGGATCTGAGAATAAGTATTAAAAATTCAGCTAAAATACATTAATTGGAAAAATGGCAGCAGCAGGTTCTCCTCTAGGGTCTGTGACCTCTCCCTCCATGGGTACTTGGTTAAGTTTATGGTGCTCATTATGAATTCCTTCCCATTGACTGAGCTTTAAAACCAGCTGTTGGTTAGCCTCAAAATATAGCTGACTCTATTACACCATTAGGGCTGTCTTACCAGACCATCAATGCTGTGCTTTGGTAGGTAGATAGGGCCACTGATTGTTTTTCTCTGTTGTCTTTGATACTATGAGATCCAGGTCTCAGGGATGAAGATTCCAGGCCTAATCCTATTAGATTCCTACAAGTTCTGTGTCCAGGCTGTGTGATGTTGGAGGCAATAGGTCCCTACCTTCAAGTTCTGGAAAGCAACCAAGGGCAGTGTAGTAAGTCTAGTTTTCCTCTGGGATCAGGCACATTAGAATTCTGAGGTAGTGACAACTTGGGAAAGGAAGTGTTCTGTGTGCTTTGATAATTTTACCTTAACTCAAATTTGGCCCCCTGATCTATAATCATAACGTAAGGTGCCCCTTATTTAACCCACGTTTAAAATGTAAGATGATGCCTTGCATTTTTGCACAGATTAGCTCACTTACTTGACACATTTATCCAATAATGATGAAACAGGATTTTCAAAAAAAAAAAAAAAAAGTGTTTCGCAGCCAAGAAAACCAAGGTTCCAAAATGAAATAAGCATTCAACTTAAGACAACTGCAGAATATATTTCTCAAAATGGAGAAGAAACCCGTGACGCTCTTCTCAAAGCAGCCCAACCCATTTGGTACAAGGGAGGCTTCTCCTGTTGTGTCCTGACTTGAAAGAATGGCTAAATGTTGGTTTATAGTAAAAAACAAACACAGCAGCTTATTCCCCCCTTTTATGGAAATCACAACAAGCCCTCAGAGGCAGTATGTGAAAAGCACTATTAATTTTTACATCTATTCCTTAGACTCTGGAGTTTTCAATTTTCGGAGAAACAACTGAGATCCCTGACACTTGAGTTGCACTTACAGATAATTGCCTGGAAAATGAAAAGGGCAAGAAGAAAATTAGAAGCTTCTAAAAGAGGAAACATAAAATCCTATAGAGAAGACAATCATTTTCAATAATGTTCATAATCATTGCTAAAGAATAGTCTTTGCTTTGCAAACTTTTCATCTCCTGCTTCTCACAGAACTTCAACTTATCCCTAAGAATTATTAATATGAGCCCAACTGCAAACCATACATTAGAGTGAACCCCCAAGCCCACAGGATTAAATGAAATATGTCTTATTCCTCCCAGACTGCAGAGTAATTTTATAACTGGATCTTTGTCTCTACCACAGGGCACTAGAAACAGGGGACTAAAACTTTACTAAGTAAGTACTCATCTTGAATGCATAATTGCTATCATCCCACATTTGTGGAGGACCAGCCTTCAGAGAAATGCTGTAAGGGAGCTCTACATAGCAAAAGAGAAGTGAAGGTGTATGCAAGGCAATTTTAAATTGTGATCCATTGGGAAAAGGCAAACTAGAGAAGGTTTTACGAAATAGAGGGTTCTAATAAATGGAGAGACTTTGGAGGCTGAAGGGGTAGATGTCAAAGTAAGCTATGAGAGATGCAAAGAAGGATCCGAAAGTGAAAGTGACACATGACAAAATGAACCAGGTCTAATACTGCATAGAGGAGCTGAAGAACAATGGGATTTCCGTGTGTGTGCACATTCGTGTATATATGTATGTGTGCCCATGTGCATGTGTACCAGAGGTCAGCCTCAGATGTCATTACTCCTCAATGGGACAGTTTCTCTCAATGGGACCTGAGCTCACTGAGTAAACAAAAAAGGCTGTTTCTGTCTTCCCAGGGCTACTAAGATTATGAGTTTTTATCACCAAGCCTGTTTTTTTGTTGTTGTTGTCTTGTTTTTTATTCCTGGGTTTTGCCATTGAAACTTGGGTCCTCATGATTACTGGCAAGAAACTTCCTGACTGCCTATCTCCCCAGTGTCAGGATGGCATTTTTTTTATGGAGGAGAATCAGAAACTATGTGCCAGAAAAACAACACAGAAGGCTCCCTCTACCCCTTGAAAGGCCAGCTCACTAAATTCCAGATGAAGGAAAAGTATACAGGTTCCTACAAGGCAGCTCATCAAAAGCAGACTGACTGCCTGAGAAGCAACTGGTGGTAAAACACCCTGGAGGCAACTGGCCACACAAGCCATTCACAAGAAAGTGCCTTCTAAAGTAGGAGTTGGGCTCAGGAGGGTAACTTTATTGTGTGGCTCTTGAGCACAAATTTTGCAGATAATTGTGTCATGTTGCAGTGTCAGAAGATTGGACATGTCCAGGCCCTAAGCTATCACATAAGATACTTGTCCCCATAAAACACAGAGCCCAGTAGCAGTAGGCATGGGAAATAATCACAGGTATAGAAAAATAATTGTTACATGAGAAGCTGACATGATCATGTACCCCTAAAATCCAAGCACTTGGGGGAGGCAGGAAGATCAGTAGTTCAACAACACCCATGGTTATATAAGACCCTTAAAAATAAAACTGTAACTGTTCTCTCAGGCAGTCTGTAGTACATGCAGGACCAAGAGCTACTCTTTTGTAATGCAAATCAGTCAACCTTTTCTACATCAACAAGTGCGCTAGGGAGTGTATTAGTATAAAAGCCCTAGATAGCTCAATAGAGCTTGAAAGCCTTGACTTTTCTAATAAGCTCTCCTTTTTGTTCTTTTTAAATTATTTTATTTATTTTCATCCCAAATGTTGTCCTCCTTCCTTGTACCCCCTCCTCCAGTTCTTTACCCACTCCCCACTCCCCTTTGCTTCAGAGAGGGTGCTCCCTATCCACCTAACCACCCCACCTCACCCCACCAGCACCCCCCTTCCCTGGGGTATCAAGTTTCTATAGGATTACGGCATCCTTTCCCACAGAGAACAGACAAGGCAGTCCTCTACTATATATGTGCCTGGGGCCACGAACCAGCCCACGTATGCTCTTTGGTTGGTAGATAAGCTCTCCTAATGTTTTCATATGTATGCACAGATTATTTTGAAATTTTTAAGTGAAATATTCTCTGGGAAAGAAAAAGGAAGGATCAAGAGTGTTAGGCAATACTATGAAGGGACCTAATCACCTTTAAATATTCAGGGATTATGTTATTTACAACATACCTGATATTAAGTTTTTCACATTACAGATAGACCTAGGATTGGAGAATGTGCTTTTTTAAACCATTTCCCAAGAGTCAGAAAACTGAGGCTCAGGCATTTACAATAGCAGATAACAGGGCAAAGTCCTGATGATACTGAGGTGACTGTGCCAGTTAACAATATATGTAGTCTGTTACCTCTAAATTCATCCATCTGTACATGGTCTGTGGATAACAGGCAAAGTTCGCATACATATTCCTTTGTGCAATGTTGACTCTGGCCAGTAGAGGGCACTTGAGGGACACTGTGGAGAAAGCTGCTTTAGTTTCTGTCAATTTTATTGTGGAGTGGGTCAACAGTGTTGAAATGAGAATGTTTGGGGAAGATATATATAGATAGATGACTCAGAATGAACACACACCATGAGGATATCAAGAAAGCAATATGATATATCCAGCAAATGTCAGTCAGATTCTTTTTCCAGCCACCTGAGTGCTTGCTGGATAAACTAATAAAGTGGCCACAAAAACGGGGATGGAGGGTTTGCATAGGCAAACAACACACATTTCTTCTTAGGAATCTAAAGTTTTCTACTACTGAGGGTCTAACCTCCTGACGATGAAGATGTGCATGAAGACCTGGATAACTACCTATCCGCAGGAGGACCAGTAGGCTACCTGTCTTTAGAGAAAAAGGAGGCGAAACACTTATTCTCTTTTACTTGGATAAATTTGTGCATATAATAAATTTATATCCTCCCTAGTAAAGATTCGTCTAGCATCATCATCATTAGACTCACAGAATGCCTAATTTAACACTGTGACATTCCAAACAGCCTTGTATCCCATCAGCCAATGCATCAGCAAGGGCAGTGCAGCGACGGCGGCCTTGTACTCCTGGCCATAACTAGCCTCATGGAATAATCTGTTGCCCAGAAATAGCTGGGAACTATCTTATGGAAAACTGAGTTGCAGTGCCTATGCCTTACCTGGATTCTATTTAAATCTCATAAGATCCTATTTGCACGGAAACCATAGTATGATGCCCTCTTCCTCATTCTTAGCTATGGATTAAAAATTCATATGTGGACAGCTCTAATTTCTGAGATTTTGATTTTCACTCTTCAGCTATTTTTCAGACTAGTTCACAAAGTGAGACTGCTTTCATACGAGAGATTACAACAGGGGTTCCACTCCACTAGAGGGAGAGGGTTTCAACTACCCATTTTTGTTCCCTTGTGCCATTGAGCAAACTGGCATTAAAAGGGGCTAATCTGGACCAAGAGATACAGCTCAGGAAGTTAAGCAATTGCTACCCAACCATGAGGATCAGAGTTCATATTTCCAGAACCTATGTAAAGCCACACACGACAACATGTAACTGTAATCCAAGTACTTCTGTGTGAAGATTGGAAGCTAAGACAAGAGAGAGAATCCAGAAGCTGGTGGGCTAGCTAGCCCAGGATACACAGTAGAAAATAAGAGACCTTTTCTCAAACAAGGTAGAAGGCAAGAACTGACACATAAGGTGTCCTCTGACCTCCACATGCATGTACCCACACTAAAAATCATGTGCACAGAAATCACACATTTATTTTTTATTGTCTTTAAAAGGTGTCTACCATTTTTATTTATGTGTTTATGCCATATGTGTGCGGGTACCCATATAGGGCAGAAGAGGGCCTCAGATCCCCTGGAACTGGAGATACGGGCAGTTTTTAACAGCCAAAGTCGCCACTGGGAAAGGTACTCCAGTCCTTTGAGTGATGCGCATGCTCTTAACCGCTCAGCCAAGTCTCCAGCTCCCAAATTAGGCTAAGCTAATTGGAGTGACTGGTCTAATCACCAAAGACAGATCAGGTTGATGCTACATGTTAGAATCATGGAAGTTTTAGGGCAAAACTCCTCAAAAGCTGGGGAGATAGCTCAGTTGGTAAAGTGCTTGCTTTGCAAGCATGATAACTGAAGTTCAAGGATCCAAGTGAAAAGCCAGTGGTCCCAGTGCTGGAGAACCGGAGACAAGAGGTGTCTTAAGTGTCTTAGCCAGGGTTTCTATTCCAGCACAAACATCATGACCCAAAAGCAAGTTGTGGAAGAAAGGTACGCTTTCAACATTGCTGTTCATCACCAAAGGAAGGCAGGACAGGAATTCACACGGGGCAGGAACCTGGAGGCAGGAACTGATGCAGAGGCCATGGAGGGATGCTGCTTACTGGCTTGCTTCCCCTGGCTTGCTCAGCTTCCTTTCTTATAGAACCCAGGACCACCAGCCCAGGGGTGGCACCACCCACAATGGCCCTCCC
The DNA here is from genome assembly GCF_011064425.1 of Rattus rattus. Taxonomy (NCBI): domain Eukaryota; kingdom Metazoa; phylum Chordata; class Mammalia; order Rodentia; family Muridae; genus Rattus; species Rattus rattus. Next base: position 115,121,004 of record NC_046172.1, read on the forward strand.
ACCCTTGATCACTAATTGAGAAGATGCCTTATAGCTGGGTCTCATGGAGGCATTTCCTTAAGGGAGGCTCCTTTCTCTGAGATAACACCAGCTTGTGCTGACACACAAATCCGCCCAGTACAGTAAATGCCAGCCCAGTAAGAGACTCATCCAAAGGATATAAATGACTTTCCTGTGTAGAACGCCTCATATTTTGAAGGCAGATATAGAGCTTCTACTTTAGTGGTTACTTACGTAATAACATAAGAATGAGACCCTTCGTAATTTTTTGTTTTCTGCTTTTCTTTTTAATAATTTGTTTTTATGTGCATTGTTGCTTTGCCTGTACGTATGTCTGAGTGAGGGTGTCGGATATTGGAGTTACAGACAGTTGTGAGCTGCCATGTGGGTGCTGGGAATTGAACGCAGGTCCTCCAGAAGAGTATTCAGGGTTCTGAATGCTCAGCCACCTCTCCCGCCCCTGACAAGTCGATGTGAGTCTCATTTCATTTGCAATTGACCCCATTTGAATATATCTATGCAGCTTTTAATAGATTGATTTTCTAAAAACTGTGTGCAAATGCACATGCTTGCAAGTGGCTGCCTTCAAAGGCCAGGAAAGGACACCAGGTCCTCTGGAGCTGGAATCACAGAAGGTTGTGAGCCACCACATAGGTGTTGGTCCTATGTAAGAGCAGTATGTGCCCTTAAGCACAAAACCATATTTCTGGCTCCTCTATGAATCAAAGCAGGCAACAAACGCCTGCATCTTTCTTTTTATTTGCTCTTCAGTTCTGTTTCTCTGGTCCTGTACAGGGTATGGAAATACACACACACACACACACACACACACACACACACACACACACACACACACACACACACATACACACACACCTACCTTAGACTCAGAGGGTTTTTACTTGAGTTCACTGTTTTCAGCCTGGCTGGTAGTAATGGGAATGAAAGGAAACAAATAGATGATTGATGGGCTATATGGTGGTTGAGACAGACAATGGAGTTGAAAACTGATGCTTTTATTCTGAGGTTTTGATAGGCCCACATATTTTTCTATCCACAACTATGCTATCCACTCTTCTCTTGTAGTAGAGATGAAGTGCTCAATTAATCCTTGTTGAGATTATCCAAATGCACTTTAACTGAAATGTTTTCTCTTTGGGGTATTTGTTGGAAGTCTTTGTACACTGTTCTATATGCCCTCATTCCTTGATAGGAACTGTCTTTGGTAAACGTTGTGGGGAATAGTACCAATAAAAGCCTGCTGCCCCATGTTCCCTGTTCTCTTCACATAGTGTCTATGGGTAGATTGTATGTAGCACCACTCATTCATTTTCCCTTACTCATGCATTCTATCCTGGAGCTCCCCTAAATGTCCCACTTTCTTTTTTTTCTTCCTCACCCTTACCCTATGCTTAATTTAAAGGAGAAAAGTATCCAGCCTCATGCACCCTGAAATACTTTATCTGTATTTATAGCTATTCCTCATACCAGTATAATTATTCCCAATTAAATTTCAAATACTAGCCGTGATAGGTTATGTTAAGTAGTTAACAAAATTTCCATATGTGTGTTACATGTTATATAGTGTGTACATACACACATAATTATTGTATGTGCACATATAATGTATATACACATAATGTATATACACATAATGTATATAATATATGTATATAAATTTAGTATTTCAGGCTTCAGACTTTGTGAGTCCTATATTTCCTTACAACCTCTGAAATCTAGACTTGGCTGTTCTTGCAGAGGACCCAAGTTTAGTTTCCAGCATTCATGTTGTGAGACTCACAATCACCCCTGTAAGCCCAGCTCCAGGAGCATTCCACGACTCTAGCCTCAAGCATCTGCCCTCACTTGTTCTTACCCACACGATATACGTTATTTAAACATAAATCACTTCTTTTTGAAAAGGGACAAAAGGCCCAGCAGCAGAACACTGGCTGCCCTTGCAGAGAACCTGGGTTTCATTCCTAGCTCTCAACAACGCTGCTCATTACCACCTGTCACTCCGGTTCTTGGAGCCATGGCACCTACTCCTGGCTTTCATGGGCACTAGGCATTCATGTGATGCCCATCCATATATGCCCACAAAATGCTCGTACACAAAATAAAAATGGACTTTTGAAAATGTAGCTTCGTGGGCTGGCGAGATGGCTTAGTGGTCAGGTGCGCCTGCTCCTCTTACAGATTATCTGGGTTCCCAGCACTCACATGGCAGCTCAAAGCCATTCCTAGCTCGCAGCTTCACGTAGGCAAAACAGCCAGCCACACACAGAAAAGAAGACAATTAAATCTAATTTTAAAAACTTATCAACTTGGTTGTTGCAGTTAGGGCATAGGTTAAAAAAATTGATATGATGATGTCCAATAAACTTATTCATAACAGTGTCAGACTATCCACAGTGCATGGTTTATTGATTCTACCCTTCCGTTTTGACATCCCAGTGTCCCTAACATAACAATGCAAAGGCGATTGTCACTCTGCTTCAATTGTTACTTCCCCCAACTCCCCCTACCTATTTTGTATTTTAGTGGCAGAAAACTTTGTGATGTGAAGACAAGGCCAGGGAAGAATAAGTATTCCCAGTGTGAACCTTGGTGTGGAAAGTTACAGAAAATACCACGGTCAGGCAGAAGCACAGATACACCTTAACAATGTTAGCAGGGGCTTGAGATGTCTACAAATAGAATTAAGAGGGAACTCGGATGATGTGACTGTTAAATGAAAATACTCCATTCTTGGAAAACTAGTAATTTCACTGTTGTGACTGCTACACCAGAAACCTAAAGGAACATGATTTTGTCTTTCCAGGATGTCAGAATTTATTGAGGAACAATACATTCATAAGGTTTCGCAGTTTCAATGACAGCAATTTGTCATATAATCCACCTACCTTGATAGCCTGGCTGAGGCAAATGCAGGTTCTTTCATTGCTAATATTAAGTTGCACACAGTATACATGTATAGATACTATATCTATACGTTTATGTGCATGTATTTGGATTACAGAATGAATGCAAATTAAGGACGCTGCAGCAGAATTCAAGAGGCTTCAGAAGAAGGCTGACTGAGAAAGAGACTGCATTGACAAAATAATAAATTGGGCCAGTGACAGGATAGAGTTGCTGAAGTTGGGTTTGAGAGCAAAGCTGAGGTAGTTTTTACAAAGGGTGGTGCTGATACAGTCGGGATGTGGTTGCCATCCCAGTCAAAAACTCTGACCCAGAACTGTTTCTGTCTAAAAGAACGGCATGGACAAAAATGGAGGAGAAACTGAGGGAAAGGAGAGCCAGTGACAGCCCAAATTGGGATCCATCTCAAGGGGAGGTTCCAAGGCCTGACACTATTCCTGATGCTATGGTGTCCTTACAGACAGGAGTCTAGCATGGCTGCCCTCTGAGATGCCCAACAAGCAACTGAGTCAGATGCACATGCTTACACCCAACCAATGGACAAAAAAGCTGGTGACCTCTGTGGTTTAATTAGGGAAAAGCTGGAAGAAGCTGAGGAGTGAGACCCTGTAGGAAGACCAGCAGTCTCAACTAACACAGACCACTGAGATCTCTCAGACACTGAGCCACCAACTAGGCAGCATACACCAGCTGATTTGAGACCCCTGATACACACACACACACACACACACACACACACACACACACACACACACACACAGCAGAGGACTGTCTGGTCTAGCCTCCATGAGAGAAGATGCACCTAACCCTTGAGAGACTTGAGACCCCAGGGAGTGGGGAGGCCTGGCATGGGGAGGGGAACATTTGGACATAAGAGAAGGAGGAAATGTGGGAGGGTGGACCAGAAAGAGGGTAACCACTGGATTGTAAAATAGAGAATAACAAAATATTGGAAAACATGTGGTAAGGCAGGCAGTTGAGTAGGCTGTCAGCATCAGGAGGCCCAGCCAAGTCAGGGTCATTGGTTCTTGACATACATACCAGGTACCAGATGATATTTTAACATTGGGCCATGCCATCAATGTAAGGTGTCCATCACTTTATGGGGTCCTTTTTTGGTCTGGTGTGTTCAATAAGTTCTTGAACCTGTTTTCCCTGATTTGACTTCATTATGCCCATGCACCCCTAGTTTCATTTCACCCCAATAAACTTACAGAATGTCCCTCTTCCAATTCCTAGGAATATGTCATGTATCAATCTTTATTAGATGGGGGGGGCTGACAGATAATGCAGTTTCTAGGTCCCCCTAGGGGCTATAGTCATCCTCGTGAGTCTGCTAGAGTAATGTGCTGCTTGAACAACCAGTTTTATACAATACTGAGTAATTTAAGAGTATGACATAGAGTCCTAAGCAATGGCCCAATGGCTAAGAGCACTTGCTGCTCTTTCAGAGGACCCAGGTTTGGTTCCGAGACCCATAGCAGTTTACAACCATCTGTAACTCCAGTTCAAGGACTTAATGCCATCTGCCAGTCTCTGGGTACATCAGGGATGTATGCAATGTACTTACACATGCATAAAAAGTAAATAAAACTTTTTTTAAAAAAAATAGTAGGGCATAACCTGATTTCAAGAGTTACGCACTCAACTTTTAACACCAAATTGGTATAAAACAGTAATTGTTCTTGCAACTGTAAAAGTGAATAGTTGGTTGAATTTTATTTACTACCCTGAAGAAGCTTTCCTATGAACGAGGTTTTTGTTGTTTTATCCTTATTACTGTCTATGAGAAATTTTGTTTCTAAAAATACTTTCCTATGCTGTAAAAATCTAGCATTATAATATAGTTTTCTTTTTAAAAAATGGATTGTTTTATCAGGCTTTTTTTCTGGATTTAGCATATATGATGGTCAGCTATCAGCCAGTATGGCTAGGAACATGCTTTTATCCAAATAGTAACCTAGGGGTTGTCATGCAGGCATCTTGTAAAAGTGGTTATTATCTACAATCTAGTTGACCAAGTAAAGATAATGTGAGTGGACCTGTCTAAACCTCCCTAAAGAGCAAAACTTGATTTATTTTTTAAGAAATTCTGCCTCAAGTCTGCAGTAGCTCTAGCATGGCAGTTAGTCTTGTGGATTTTAGACTCAAGACTAGAATACTTGACTCCTACATTTGGATCTAGCCTACTGTGCTACCTCTCATACTTTAGACTCGCTATCTGTATTAGTCAGTGTTGTTAAGATATACATAACCAATAGGATAGGTAGGTAGGCAAGTAGAGATGGGTAGATAGACTAACTGTGAGGGATGCCTTATGGGATTAGAAAGATGGAAAAGATTCATGAGCTGAATCCTGATAGCTAGAAGCCCAGGGAAACAGATGGGTGCAGTTTCAGCACAAATTCAAAGGTCTGAGAACCAGGGAAGTGTTAATGTTTACATTTAAAGGCCCACTGACCAAGAATGCTTGCCTGAAAGCAGATGGATATACCATCTGAAGCAGAGAGCAAATGTGCCTGCCCTGTATCTTTTTAATCTGAATCAGGTCTTCAATAAATAAATTATAGTGGCCAGCTCTATTTGTTAGCACAATCTCCTCTCTTCTATCAAGATGAATACTGGTATTTCCCAGAAAACCCTGCAGGATGTATCAGTAAACGTTTACCAGCTGTTTAGGCACTCGTTTTCCTTGTCAATATAACACATAAAATAAGTCATTTCATTAATATCATTTCAATTATACTTATGTAGGGATGCATGTGTGTGTGTGCATGTGCATGTGCATGTGCGTGTGCGTGTGCGTGTGTGTGTGTGTGTGTGTGTGTGTGTGTGTGTGTGTTCTACATTAACAAATACTCAAATTTTGTTGATCCTGTTATCTGTTAGTCTGGTGAACCTTAACAAAAAGAATACATTATGGCTGAATTAGAAGCCTAGCTATATTACTTTTCCAAAGAGAAAAATTAGAAAGCATACCTATATGCCTATATATTGGCTAAATTATTCTAGGCCATTTATTAGCAAGTTTTGCCTCCTATATTAGTAATCTCAAGCACTGAACTTTTAAATTTCTGTTAGGAGAAATCAACCACTTTCTCCTTTTTGGTTGCAACTATGTGTGGTGTGCATATGTGTTCATGAGCTTGTGAGTATACATGGATATGGATATGGAAGCCAGCAGTTTGATGTTTGGTGCCTAAATTGCTCTGCACCTTATATATTTAGACAGGTTCTGTTCTGAAGCCAGAACTTGCCTTATTTCAATATTCTAGCCAGTCAACTTGCCCCAGGGATATCTGTGGGGGATGTTTAAGTTAATCTTGTGGAGGAAAAAGTGGGATGCAAATAGTCAACAGGCTCCTAGAACTTCTGAAAGAGTCCCCATCTGCTACATTAGAACTAATATGGCTACGGGCACACCAGTGAAACAGCAAAAAGAAACTGAGGCCAAGGTGGTAGCTTTTTCTTGGAAGCCCTCACAATGATACTCCCAGCACTCCTGAGCCCAATGAGCTGGGCTTTCATTGAGCACAGTGAAGGTGTGGCGAGATACAATTGGCCACTGATTTAGTGGCTTGGGATTGACTTCGAACATAAACTCTGGACTAGGCAGTACAATCAGATCTACAGCCAGGTGCTGGTGTCTGTAGTTGGACTTCCTGGATTAGTCACATTGACTCCACTGCCTCATGTCCCACCCCTGTCACTCCACTGCCTCATGCCCCACCCCTGTCCTGTTCCCATAGGTAACCACCCAGTCTCCTGCTCTGCAGATCAGCCTTTCATGTGGGTGCCAGGTATCCGAACTCCAGACCTTATACTTGTATGCATCTCTCCAGGCCATAAACACACTTTTAAGTTACAGAAACAAACATTTCTGTGGTTTCACCTTTGAAATATTTTAGTGGGTGGGTCAAAATAGAGCCATGAACCAGGATGCTAGGTCATAAATGGAGGTGCCAGAGTGATGTACACTGTATCTGTTACCGATGCATATCTTGGCTGAACTGTAATCACCTAATAAAACCATCTGCCAGAAGCCTCTCCTGTTATCAACAGAGAAAATTGAAGCATGAAAATGAGGTGACTGCTTATCTCTCAACCTCCTTTTAGAGAGATTAAATATCAACTGGGGTACTTTGATTCTATACCCAACAACCTCTGCAACATTTTACCTAAGTATATTACACCAAATAAAACCCAAAAAATTATATCACATTAAAGTCTTTGGATTTAATTTTGAATATTACAAGTAGAATGTCTCATGGATTCCGATCTGCCTGGATCTGCCAGCTGATAGGAAGTTAAAACCAGAGTTCAACATTAAGAAAACCCTTACTGTTTTTTACAAAACCTGTACATTGTATTATGAGGGGCACATTCATAGGCCAAATCTAGAAAGGGTCCCTATCCTGAGGGTCAAGTTTTCAACTGTGCTGAAACTTTAATGGCAGCCTACTGATGACAGAGGTTACTACTTTACTTGAACTAGCAAACATGAATCCACTCTCTGTAGGACAGGAATATATTCAGAATTCAGGAAAACCTTGACCAGTGTATGGATTTATGGGCATGCAAAAGGGGGCTTCCAGCAGTAATCCTAAAAGGCACAAGCAAGGTTAAAACCAATGGCAGCGCACCGTCATGGCCAGTGACGTGGAATGCTAGTATAGCAGGAAGGACAAATTTTTCCATGCTGCCATGTGGAGGGCTGGGCATGAGGCAGCTGCAAATGAGAAAGGCTCTGGAGCAAGGAGTCAGTCCACTGCTGTAAGCCAGGGCCCTCAAGAATGTAGGAGGAAAGTTATTCCAAGGTTTGCCTGAGGTTTTGTAGATCACCAGGGACCACATATTCTGGGTTTGTGTCTGGGGATAGTACACTATAATCAGGTATTCTCACACCTGCACACCCAGCCCATCACCAATTGGGACAAGCAAAAGAAGTTCCTCTTGCAGTATAGATGAAATAATTTCTATCAAGAGCTAATGATCAAAAGCATTCTGTCCTGTGTTTGTGAGAATGTGCTGAATTGGGTATACTTGAAGGTGCGGAAGAATACACGCTACCTAGCAGTTCCCATACCCTAGCTGATTGGCTTACTTGGCACATATATCCAAATGCCTTTGCACCAAAACTCTGTTTCTACCTAACTGAATACACCAATTTTACCTGTTATTAAGGTTCTCACTTTACAAGATTCTCATGCCCACTGTAGCCAGTAACATTCAGTAAGGCTCCCATTGTATGTAGTGTTACCTAAATAGCATATAAGTTAGCCTACGATAAGCTTGTGCAAAAACTCAGAAATTGGAACCAGAATGGTAAAAAATATACAAATGCTGCATAGAATAGGAATATGCAAATTAACTATAATCCTTATTTTTCTAATAGATGTTACCTTTAGTTGCCTTTTCTTTTTCTGCTGGGGGGAGGGGACTCTCAGTAGCTTCATGAGGTCTTAACGTAGTATGATGGCCCAAACCGCACTTCCTCATACTAAGCCAGTGTGCCTTTGTGGTGATTTCCTTCACTTCTATTGGCCATGTATGATAGCATATCACAAAGAAAAGTACCTATCTGAGTCACTGGTAACAAGTGTTACAGATAGTAAAATTTTAGGTTTCTGAGCAGAAAACAATGCTATCATAATCCATCTACATGGGTCCAGTCTAATCAAAATGGTTGTTAAATGAGAAAAAAAACACAAAAGGGCCATTTCATTGTTAAGAACTCAGTCCAGCATTGCTGACTTTGAAGATTTAGAAATGAGAATAAGTGCCAAGGACTGTGGGTGTTTAGAAAAACAAATCGTCTTCAGAATACCAATGATGGTAGCTTTGTTGGCAACTTGGTTTCAGCCTGCTGACACCAAATCTGGACTCCTGACTTCTAAAATAAAAAATGTAATAAAATTTCTGTTATTTTAGGCTCTTGTGTTAACCTGCTATAATTTTTTTAAAAAGAAAAATTTAAGCAACAGGTGTTTTGCTTCTGGGATTACCTAGAAATATGATCAATAAACTGGAGGAACTGTTTACATTTATAATAAATAAAACTATTGATTGAATGGTGTAATTTTTAATATTTTATTTGAAATAACACAAAGGCAGTATACAACCCAAACATCCTCCTTTAGCTGCCCCATATTTAGAAGTGCTATATGCTAAAGAACATTTTCAGTATAAAAACTCCCCATCAAAATGATCTTGCAATCTCAAAAGATGTTCATCTTTTGTATATTACAATTTTTGGCCAGCTGTTACAATGCATGCCTTTAATCCCAGCATGTGGGAGACAGAGGCAGAGATGGGTCTCTATGAATTCAAGGCCACCTAAGGATGCCTCAAAAACAAACTAAAATACTCCCCAAAAAAACACACACACCCATATCACCCCCCCCCAATATCCTACTGTTTCTCTTATACTCTCCTGTTCTAAAGTTTATGTATGTACATGGGCTCAGAATTAAAGATACCAAAAGACTGGATCAGAAGCCCAAGTGTGGAGAGTTTACCTCTCTACCTAAAACTCTCAATATTATCCTCAACTGTCTCGGTATTAAGAGAAATCAAACAATACCTCATTGTGTCTGCAATAGTTTTATCTGTGAGAGTAATTCAATCTAAAAGACTCTACTCTCAGGTATCACTTAAAGACTTTCTAGTAGGTTCTACACTCTACCCTAAGGAAGAGAATCTCAAGCATTATCTAGGGCTGGATAGATGGCTTACAAGTATCTTTAACGAGCCCAAGTCCCTCTTCTGATATTTGGGCACATGTAGAACACTCATATACACAAAACTAAAAAAAAAACAGGGCATTATCTAACTTCCCTAAAAGGCCTAAATTCTAATTCACTCCTTAAAAGGCCTCTAGAAATAATGCTATTAAAGTGAGACCTGGTGGCCTCTACCTTTAACGGTAGCACTTGGGAAGCTTAAGAAAGTAGATCCCCAAGTTCAAGGCCAGTCCTGGCCTACAGTAACAAAAAACCACATCTCAAAAAAAAAAAAAAAAAAAAAAAAAAAAAAAAACCACCTATGATGTATTGCCACTATACTGAAACTGCCCCATACACTAGGAGGTACATTAGATGGCCAAGGTAGGATAGAAAACCCATTCCTGTACGCATGTAAGATAACATATTAGTACAATCAAGTCATCTACATCAATACAGATATACAGTATTATAGACATATTGCTTCAAAGGCAAGAAAAGACATTCCAGAAAGCCCAGGCTTAGCAGTAGAAGTGCTAAGTCTGATTACTGAGTGTTTACAGATAATCACGCCTAGGATGTACATGGCTCTCCCCACATGCCAGATCATACCTTAGACATTGTTTCATGTTATAGCAAAGCTTCTTAGTCGTTAGATTTTTTTAGGTCTTACTACTAATCCATGTCAAAGCAGGTATTGTGTACTCGTTAAAGGAACAGAATACCATGCTGCAAAGATGTACAAAAAAATCTGTAACTCCTCTTCTTATGTTGAATGCACAAAACTGTTCAGTGTTGTAGATCAAGTCCTGGTATATAAAAGTCCTTTGATGTTACCCAAGTGCCTCTTTGAGAAGATCGAAATGGTAAAGTGGGCTCAGATCATCAAGGGCCAACAAGATACTTGCTGGCTGACAAACAGAAAAACATGCCAATTCCTTGAGCATAAATCAGCCTTTCCATCCTTATGGTCAAGGTCTGAGGATACCCAGCACACCTTTGCCTCTGAGGAAAATGAGGACTTGTTTAGTGTCCAGTGTCATCTATTCATGTCCAAGTAGATCCCAATGATTATCAGCTTCACTTAAGGTATATTGCCAGGATTTTGTTGAATTCAGTTGATAGGGTCCCAATAATTTTTATAAAACCAAATTCTGACTAACAAAAGAATATTTGTGTTTTCATAGGAAATGTCATAGAAGAAATAAAAAGGCTAGAAAAACTTTCTATGAAATGAGCAATTAAACAGTAAAAGGTACTGCACATACAAAAGCAGAAACTCCTAAAATTAATAGAGCATTAGAATGTCCGTTGGATTACTGTAATCTGTCTTGAATTTGGAGATTAGTAAATCAGCAGCAGAGTCCACATATCCCGTGAGTTTCCATTTTCCTGCAGTGATCAGGTCACTCAAAGCCACATTAGAATATAAACAATGGGATGGCCTTACTCTTATTTGGTAAAGAGTAGAGTCCAGGCTTCTACTTCGGCCCTGATGTGCTTGTGAGTCCATGCTCAGACTCTGTGGGAACAAAGGAGAAGCGCCTTGAAGATGGATGAGAAAGAGAATCTGTGGTGAAAGGAATCTGATTGCGAGAAAATATATTTGACCAGAACAAAAAATTTTCTCACTTTCTCTCAAGATCTCAGGGGTATTACAGCATTTATAGTGCTTCCATTTTTGAGCAACTGTCATTGGAGCCTATGAGTAACCAAAAAAAAAAAAAAAAAACCATAGATTCCTTACGCAAGCCAGGAACCTCGAATGAGAGGGCTGCAGTCAATGAGCAGTTACCAGAGCTATTATTTGTGAGGATATCCAGTGAGGAGGAACACTCAAAGGCAAAGCATCCAGCTTGGCTGCTGGAAGAAAAGGTTAGGTGATAAGGAAGCAGGATGCTCTATCAAAGAGCAGCAGGTCAGATTGGAGAGAAGCTCAGAGTTCTACAAAGTCATCACCTAGAAGTATCAGAATGCTGCTGAAGAGGTGGAATCAAAGTTCAAGCAGTATCAATATCATCCAGATGAGGTACATCTGCAGACCTAGATGCTCCAGTGTTATCAGCAGGCTCTCAACTGATCCACTCTGGACAGTTAATACATGGACTGTGTCAACCATCCCAAATAGAGCATTCCAAGAGGATATCGTCACCCCTGAGAACACGCAAAGCTCCTTCAACATTAATTCCAGAGGTAGAATTTTTTCTATTAAGAAAATAACCCAATTAAAGACAACTAAAGACAGACACTAGAACGTGGACTCAACAGTATCATAACCGAAGCCTGGGTTCGGTAAGAACACTGTTCAGTGATAACGAAAACCCTCAAAAATGAAAAAAGGGAAATGTGGCCCTCCCCACCTTTTTGAATATTTTCCCAATATGTGAAGCCAAAAACTGTTCTCCTCTCTCCTCACTTCAGCTCCACCATTAAATGATATCCAGTGTGAGAAAGCCAGGAGAGAATTAGGACACTAAACCATTTCTAATGGAGAGATAACAAGAGAGCAGCAGGCTAGGGTAACAGTGCTGGGTAGACTCATCTGAACTGTGGTGTGTCTGGGCATGTGCTTTTTTGGTTCTGTTATGTAAAAGCTTTTTCATTATAACTTCTTAAGCTGACCCTCCAAGAAAGGCAGAGAGAAATGTACCTTTTACTGGAATGTTTTTGAGTGCAAATAAGCCATTTTAATCAATAGAATGGCAATTTTGGGTTATATAACTTCCATAGCAAATATTGAAAATCTCACTGTCAGTAATAAATTTTCTGACAAAGTTATACAAAAGGTACAGTTCCAAATTTGTATGAGAGAACAACACTCATTAGCATGAGCTGTAATGATAAGACTGATGTGGTCACAGTTGAAAAGGAACTTTCTCTCTAAATGTTTGTTAAGGTGTTGGTCCTGGGCTAATTATTTTTAGGTTAAGTGAGGCATTTGGGTAGACATGTTCTGTGAGGCGTATGCTGCTCTTACTAACCCTTGGACGTGCTAGCTTCCTTTGCCAAGAGCTCTTCAAAGATATCATTATGCATGTAAAAGAAGACATATCCAGTAGAAAGCCTAGCCTTATATACAAGGTCCTCTTGTATACCTGTCACCTGCAGATCACTATAAGTGAACCAACTCTGCTTCCTGAAGTCAAAGGCATCACTGATATAGTGGCCTCCATTGGGACTGTTCCCAATATGGTTGATAATACTAACAAGCCTGTAAATGTTATCTTCTTTTTGATTTAATTTCTGTGGCTCCACCTTGCTTGTAGGCTTTGCCTTATCGAAAACATCATTGCATCCAGGGCTCTTACTGGAATCTGATGAGCCCTGTGAACTTAGACTACCATTCTGGGTATGTGACACTGTGGGTTTCCCAAGGTTTTCTGTCTGTTCCTGGGAGCTTGGATTTGGACAGCTTTGAGGAAGTGCCTCTTTATTGCATTTCTCAGCCTCTTGGCACTTTTGTGATCTTTCCTCACTGATGCTACCAGAATCTAAATCACTAAGTACATACTCTTTCTCATGTTTGATTGTCTCAGTCTCATTTGTAAGTTCTGACCTGACCACATTTGCACCTTTCCCTAGATCTTCCTGCTGCGCTGACCCACTCGACACTTCAGAGACTCTCTTTCCATTTTGTACTTCTAACTCCTTGTCTGATCTGATGTTTACAGTCGGGAAAACATTGGATCTTGAGGTCCTCCCTGAATTACTTGATAATTTGAGTATTTCTGAACCCAACTCTTCAAGGGGTCTTAGTAAGTCAAGATTCTTAACATGCTCATTTGGGAGAAGGGGCTGGGGTGGTTTTGTGTTCTTGTTGCAGTGACAAGACAGCCGTAAGTACTTGGAAATAACAATGTGCTGCTCATCTTTGTTCATTATCCGGGACTCACTAAAGCTGTAGCGTTTCAGGTGAACAATAATAACCCTGGGTAGCCGGCCAAACTTGTGCAATGCAACAGATTTATTGTACAAACACCTTTCACACCTATGCTCAAGCTCCTCTGCCCTAAAGAAAAGATCTAAACTGGACTGGATAGACATGTTTTGGTCTTTCATTCCTTGAGGAATGTTGATAGAGAGATATCTACTTGGTTCTCTCTTAAAAACAGTCAGGCCACAGGCTTTACAAAAGATGGAACTCAGCAACTCAAATTCAAAATTGTTGGTAACAGGACAAACAGGTGTTCTGTTGATGCTAGTATAATTAGCAAAAATCTCTTTAAGTAAATAATAATCTCCTGATTCATTCTCAGATTGCCACATCATGTTTACTCTCTGGACAGTCTCCTTCAACTGAACTAAACAGAGACTCAAAAACTCATGAGCATCATTCTGCCTGTCAGCTGCAAAGACCTCACCAAATATTGGGAGGGCTTTTGTAATACCTATAAGTAACTTTTGTCTGGTTCTTGCATTGTAAATATCTTTCAAAACCAGCAGTTGCATCAAGCGCATGTTAAAGTCATCTTTGGGAGGTTTAATCCATGGGAAGCCCTGATTGAATAAGTCATTAACAAACAGCGGAATTGAGCATAGAGACTGTAATACAACATTTATGTAACAGGTATTTCCAACATTAGGTAGGCCTTGCCATGATTTCTCTGGGTCAAGTAAAAATGTCTCCATATACTCATGCCAATTTAGCCCATTCTCAATATAGTGCGTTTCAAACAGTAATGGTGAAAATAATTTTGTAATGAGATCATTAAGATCACGAACATTCACACTACCCTCCTCGGGATAGTTGGTCTCAAATGGAAATCCAAACCCTGCCTTACTGATTTCTACCGCTCTCACACCCCTTTCTTTCCCCTTTTCATTAGATATGGACACTACTAAATTTGTCTCAAATTCTCTGGTACTGCCCTTCAGGTTCTGTTTTTCCTTTTCTGCACCAAGAAAAAATCTTTTCCTCTTCATGAACTGTGATTCTAATAATCCTACTGCATTAAGTGAGGCTGATGAGGGCGGAAGTAAAGGCAACTGACGAAACAAGCACATTTCGCTTTCTTTGGCTGATTCAAAGCACAAACTACTTGCTTTCAGATGACCTTCCGGTGGGGAAGAGCTCAACTCCTGTGCACTCATGCTAAGATCACCAGGTCTCTCATCACTTCTCCTGGCTGCCCGAAGATTACTTTGATAGATTTTGTCCAAAAATCTTTTCAGTCGTCTGGCATCCATGGTGGTGAGTTTCTCGACAAACAAGAAATCATTATTTTTAAAAGTCAGATGTAGGTAATTCTGGTCTTCGCCATAGGTTCGAAGGACCACACTTTTAATATTATTGTATAGTTGCAAAGCCTTGATCTTTCCAGTGCTGAAATAGAGAATAAGTTTAACTTCCCTTTTGCCTATAAATGTCTCAATGAATGCATTTCTTGACTTGGACATTCCTGCCTTTGCACTCCACAGCTGGACTTGAGCATGTATCAATACAGGATCCATACTTTTTCTTTGCAAATAAACACACGTTTCTTGGTTACTAGCAATCTTGACGGTTTAATTTGTTTCCTAAGTTCACCTAAGGAGAGAACAAAGAAATAGTATGTAACTTTTTATATACCATGACTATTTTTTAATGTTGACTTTATACAAAAATCACTCATGTTCTGGGTTCTAACCTTTTAGTGACTAATCAACACCATTGGAGAAAAAGCCATGGTAAGAAGACAAAAATCTTGATTATAACCCCAAAACATGATTTTTAAAAATTCCAAGAAAAGCTCTTTTAGTTCTGAGAGAAATGCTTATATAAAACCCAAACTCCATTCCTATACACTGAATCTCCTTTCCTCTGCAATATTGCATTCCATTCTAATTAAATTCCACCTTTCCAGTGGAAATCCTAAACCCTTAGATGACTTTTAAGACATAGCTGCACAGTATCTTGTGTATATACAGATAACGTGCTAATCTTCCATCACAGAAGGAACTCACATGGAAACCAAGTCATTAAGCAAATAGAAGCATTAATAGCCCGACTGCAGATGGCTACCTCGTGATGAATAAAGAAATTCATATATGGGATACTGAGTAAATCTATCTTACCTCCTTCCAGTGCCAGTTACATCATCTTCTTTTACTTGGCACTGAGGAAATTCCACACATTTTACCCTTCATTGCAAAAGTTAAAAATAATAGCTTTCTAACTAAAATGATTTTGGTAGCCAGCTCTGCACATTTATCAAGTGGGTTCTCTCTATTCAAAGCCAGTGGGGAACGTTAAGTTTACCTGTATGTTATAGCACATGCTTCAAATGCAAAAAAAAAAAACAAAAAAACCAAAAAACAAAAAACAAAAAACAAAAAAAACCAAAAAAAAAACATTGTCAATCCTCAGAATCTAAAATTACTTTTACAAACCCAGTGAAGGATCAGATATATTTAATTACTGAAATTTAAAAATTCCAGAGTAATCTGGAAGAAATTTTGAATTAATTATATTAGACATCACTACAAATGTTTACACCAGAAAACAAGTTCAGTGATTCATTATAAGTTGTGTTTTCTCCTAAATAGTTAATATTCTCCCTTAGTCTTCCCTATGTTGTTAGCTAACTCAGCAAACTGTCAGAATCAAGGAAAACTTCTGTTTTGCTCAGTGAAGTAGTTGTGGCCACACATATGTATAAGTACACATAGGGGCTGGAGAGATGAGGGTTGATCTTACAGGGGTCCCGAGTTCAATTCTCAGCAAACACATGGTGGCTCACAACCATCTGTAATGGGATCCACTGCCCTCTTTTAGTGTGTCTGAAGACAGCTACAGGGTACTCATATACATTAAAGAAATAAATAAGTACACAGGGTCCCAAGTCAAATAATGATTATATTTATCACAGCAAAAACTTCCCATATAACATTTAGGCATAGCAGCAGTTTTCTACATTTGGGGATGGGGAGGTTCAAGACAGGTTTTTCTGTATAGCCCTGGCTGTCTTAGAAATTACTCTGTAGACTAGGCTGACCTTGAACCCACAGTTCCACCTGCTTTTGTTTCCTGAGTGCAGGGATTAAAGATATGCACCACATCTGATTTCAAATCTCTAGATTATGTACAGTTCACTGTTGTTCTGTGGATGCTATGTAAGGCTTTAAACAATTTTCTCTCTACAACAGTTTTCATTGTTCTTTAGTTTGTTTAAACATTCAACAAAACCTACAACTTAACGTTCAGATCTACTTTCATAGTTTCTACAACCCCAGATCAGTTTGTGTGCACACATGCACATACACACACATACATACACACACATACACAAACACAGACACACACAGACACACACACACGCACACACACATACACACACAGAGAGATTAACCAGGCATAGAAGAGTACAATAGAATACAATTCCAGCCAGCATGAACTATAAGGGAAACACTGTCCTCCCAAAATATGGTGTTCTGTCTTTCTAATGATACAATAATCTAAGTCCTTTTAGTATTTCTACTCTCTGTCTTCAAAAAACAATTAAAAGTTATACATAATACCACAAGTCTTTAATCATAGCACTTTGAAAGCAGAAGCAGGTGGTTTTGACATTGGCCCAGTCTATGTAATGAGTTATAGGATAGCCAGGGCTGTATAGAGACCATATCTCATAGAAAACAAAACAAAAGACAGGAGATGTGCTTATGAAACTACCTGCATTTTTAATATTTCCTTAAAGTTTGACATACACTTCATTCTTGAATAAAGGACATTTCCTTAACCTCACTGAGTTTGAAAAAGACCAATGCTTATCTTTACTGCCCAATAGGTGAGCTGTCTAATAAGCACTGCCACTTCTCCAGCATATGCTAAACATAAAAGCTCTGTGTTCCATCTCAAGTCTCAAAGCTGTTAAGGATTGCCTTGGACTTGTTTAACGGATTTTAAACTAGAGTGCTGGCTCTCCACAAGCCACTATGTGCACACTCTAAGCAGCTGAAGGAAAGCCTCAGAATAGTGACATTTCTCTTCCCAGCTAGCCTCAAACTGAATAAAAGCCTACAATGATAACTACATGTCAAAGTTATGAAAACCTAGGAGCTTTTATCGAATTTTGTATAAACTCAAGTATCTCAGGTTTGATTGCTTGAATGCAAACACAATATATTAGGCTAGCTGATGTTCTCAAAGCATAGCCAGAAACTTACAAAATTTTATGACCTCTGTCAAGGCTGAAGGAATGACATGAGATAGGCAGAAGTTGGAAGTTGGCTACTGGTTGTTGTTTTTTTTTTAAATAAAATAAAACATCCAGTAGAACTGTTGCTTCATTGCTAATTTACTAGTTTTCACATATTGTTCTTTCTTCAGGTGTTTATTGAGCTATGCTTCACATTATGATATTCTGAACATATTTTCAATGCTGAAGAGTGAAAACATTTCTCTATAAACACAAAGGATAGAAAGAATCAATATATTTAATGATTTAAATTAAACCACCAGTGTTCACAAGTCACAACAAAAGAGAAGTTTCTGTCCAATAAGAACAAAGGAGCCACAAAAATACCTTTTTGGTACCATTTCTAGGACTTGACACAATACATACCTACAATACAAAGTGCACACGCATGCGTATGTGTGTGTATTTTAGAGACAGAGAAAATAAGAAGACAGACACAGAATATCTTCCTGTGTTAAGGTACTTGACATTCTACTTCAAGTCCACAATATACTGGCTTAGCCTCATATTTATGGAAAACTTGAAGAAGAGATTTGCCCTCAATATCTATAAAGCCCAAGAAACCTCCAAAAGCCTGGGTTCATAATTCTGCATTCAGGATTTACACTGTGTTGTAAACATTCACACACTCTATGCTGCATTTCCGTCTTCTGTTGTTCATGCTTTCATGATTTCAAAAGGAAGAAACACTTGAAAATAAATGACTTCATCATTTAAATAAACCATCGTCATTCTCATGGAGTTCATTATAAAACAGAAATTTAAGATAACAAATAGTTTACAGTGGGAAAAAGAAAGCATCTTCAATAATTGGTGCCAGTCTACCTGGCAGTCTGTGTGTAGAAAAATGAAAATAGATACGTATTTGTTATCTTGCACAAAGCTCAAGTAAAAGTGAATCAAGGACCTGAACATAAAACCAAATATGCTGAATCTAATAGATGAGAAAGTGGGAAAGAACTTCCAACTCATTGGCACAGGGGGAAATTTCCTAAACAGACTTCCAATGGCTCAGGCTCTAAAATCAAGGATAAATGTGACCTCACGAAACTGGAAAGCTTTTGTAAGGCAAAGAATATGGTGAATAGGACAAATCAGCAATCTACAGATTGAGTACAAACTTTATTAAACACACATCCAATAGAGGGCTAATAATTAAAATATATAAAGATCTCAAGAACCAAAAAACCAAACAATCCAATAAAAGAAGTGGGGTATAGAACTGAACTGAGAATTCACAATAGAGGAATCGCCAATGGCTGAGAGGCACTTAAAGAGATATTCAAAGTCCTTATTAATCAGAGAAATGCAAATCAAAACAACGGAGATGCCACCTTACATCAATCAGAACGCCTAAGATCAAAAACTCAAGTGACAGCACATGTGGGCAAGGATGTGGAGAAAGAGCAAAATTCCTCCATTGCTGGTGGGATTGGAAACTGGTAAAACCTCTCTGGAAATCAATCTGGAGGTTCCTCAGAAAATTGGAAATAGATATAGCTATACCACTCTTGGGCATATACTCAAAAGATGCCCCATATCATGCCACATGTTCCACTATGTTCATAGTGGCCTTATTTGTGATAGTCAGAAGCTGGAAACAACCCAAATGTCCCCCAATGGAAGAATGAATACAGAAAATGTGGTTCATTTACACAATGGAATACTATCCAGCTATTAAGAATGAGGACATCCTGAGTTTTGCAGGCAAATGGATGGAGCTAGAAAATATCATCCCGAATGATGTAACTCAGACCCAAAAGGACATGCATGGTACATACTCACTCATAAGTGAATATTAGCCAAAAAATACAAAATACCCAGGATACAATCCATAGAACTCAAAAAGGTCAACAAGCTGAAGGGTCTAAGTGAGGATACCTCAATCCCACTTGGAAGGAAGAAAGCAATCACAGGACAACCAATGGACAGAAGCTGGGGACCCCTGTGGTTAAATTAGGGAAAAGCTGGAAGAAGCTGAGGAGGAGGGCAACCCTGTAGGAGGATCAGTAGTCTCTATTAAACTGGACCCCCAAGATCTCTCAGACACTGAGCCATCAACCAGACAGCATATACCAGCTGATATGATGAGAGTGGAAGGGAGGAACCTGGTAGGGAAAGGTGACAGGAAGGGGAAGAGTGAAATGTGATCAGATATTGGGGAGGGGACAGGACTGAAGCCCTGAGAGGCAGCAGAAAGAATGGAATCAGGAGGTAGGAGATGGGGGAGCAACCTCAAGAATGTACCAGAGACCCGGGAGGTGAGGGACTTTCAGGACTCAAAGGGAAGGACATTAGATGAAAGGGCCTACAGTGGGGAGAGTCACATTGAGTAGAAAGACAGGACATATAGTGGAGGAATGGGGTTGCCATTCTACAGTCAAAAACTCTGACCCAGAATTATCCCTGTCTGAAAGAATGGCAGGGACAAATGGATAAAGTCTAAGGGAAAGGAGGTCCAGTGATGGGCCCAACCTGGGATCCAGCTCAAGAAGAGACCCCAAGACCTGACACCATTACTGAAGCTCTTGAGCACTCACAAAAAGGGAGTTACCATGACTGCCCTCTGAAAGACCCAACAAGCAGCGGAAAGAGTCAGATGCAGATATTTATAACCAACCAATGGACAAAAGCTGGGGAACCCTGTGGATAAATTAGGGAAAAGCTGGAAGAAGCTGAGGAGGGCAACCCAGTAGTCTCAATTAACCTGGACCCCCAAGACTTCTCAGACACTGAGCCACCAACCAGGCACCATACACCAGCTGATATGAGGACCCCAACACATATACAGCAGAGGACTGCCAGGTCTGGACTCAGTGGGAGAAGACATACCTAACCCTTCAGAGACTTGAGGCCTGAGAGAGTGGGGAGGTCTGGTGTGGCGGGGATAGGGGGATGTAGACATCCTCTTGGGAGATGGGGTTGGGGTGAGAGAAAGCATGGGATGAAGAACAGTCAGAGAACAGACTGGGACAATGTTAACTAGACTGTAATAAAAGACTAAAGAATAAAACAAACAAACAAAAAAAAGGTAAACGGTTTAATCTTTTACAAGAAGCAGTCTACAAGCTAGGTGTGGTGGCTTATGCCTAAAACCATAGCATTTTGGAGACTGAGGCAGGAGTATTGCTTCCTGTTCAAGGCCATCCTTTGCTATATAGTTTCAGGATTGTCTGAGATATAACATACTCTGATTCTGTCTCAAAAATTCCAAAATTCAGAGACGAGAGTCTGTTGGAAGGTAGATAAACTCTAGAAGGTTGTTTCTAAGCGATGACTATGAGAAAGTATTATTTGTCTATTCTCCTTCACTGACATGAGTAAACTGTGATTATCTGAAATAAAATCAAGTACTTGTTTATCTCAGTGAGTAGGTTAACATGTGGAAGGTGCTGTGGCAGAGATGATAAGTTTTAATTATGATATTTCACCCATGTTTTAAGTATTCTGGGTTGAACTTAAGTCCTCACACACCTGCCAAGCAAATGCTCAATTACAGAACATTCAGAAAACATTTAAGATAATAGGGAAAAGATATAACTAGTATATGCTAGTATAGCCCAGCTTAGTTTCCTCACTGGATAGAAATGATAAAGGTTCTAAAAGGTAGTGACCTAGTCTATATATGTAGACTTCTGGCTATCTTTTCTAATGAGACCAAGCAAAACATGAAAATGAAAACAAGTTCAATTTGCATTTATTTTAAATGACGAGTATCTAAGTGAGTTTAGGAAATGCTAGTGGCATTATCAGATTCCGTTAATTGTACTGAAAAAAATCATCAAAGCTGTCTTTGAGGATTCCGTTCTATGGGACTTTGATTCTAGATACAATATAATTAATGAGCATACATAATTAATAGAGAACACTGGGTCTCCCAAGACAATCTAAGTAAAAGACTTCCGCTAACAATTTCTTAGTGTGCCTTAAATCTGAGCAGGAAATGTCCATGAATATGCTGGGTTTGGTAAATGAGAAGGTGCACTCTGAAAAACCCATGAACAGTTTTAAAAGTGACTCTGCATTAATCCATCCATTAATTCATTAAAAAATATAGATATAGAATATCTATAGATGTTCTAGATATAGAATGGTGAAAAGCACTGCATAATTGTGGGTAAATAATATTATAAAGAAATAGAAAAACCAGGCTTTTACTAAACTCATTGTAGCAGAGCTGAAAATTTACATACAGTGTTAGGGATCTAGCTCAATAGTAGATTGCTTGTTGAGTATGTGAGGCCGAGTGTTCAGTACCCAGCATCTAAAAAAATCCAACAAAAATATATATACATAAAACATATAAGACATATGATGGTAATTATTAAAGAAAAGGTGTTTGTGGATGGGTGGACAAGCTTGTTAATTGTATGCTACGCATACACAAGGACCTGGTTTAATCTCCAGAACCCATATACCAAACTAAGCATGATGGTGCCTACTTGTAGTTTCAGCAGTGAAAGAGAAAGGAAGAATCCCTGGGGCCAGGCAGACTAGTCTAATCGGTAAGGTCTATGCTCCTGAGAGGCGGTTGAAAATAGAAGAGAGGCATTTGAAGAGCAATACCTGAGGTTAACCCACATTTGTAAATATACAACAGGCATATATACATAAACAAGTGCCCATGTAAACACACACAGACACACAGACCAAGGCAGACACACAGACTGATACAGACAGACACACACACACACACACACACACACACACACACACACAGGAGGGGGGGTGGGGGTAGATGGGAGAATATAGAGAGCAGCCTCCTCAAAGAACAGAAAAGGAAACACATAAACTATACCAGTGGTAATGAGGTAGGCTTTCTTCAGACTTGTGAAGCCTGGTAATGATAATGACAGAGTCTGTGTGCTAGATAGGAGAAAAGAATAAACAAAATTCCTTTTCAGGGAGAATTATAAAGACATCTGTAGTGAAAGACAGTGCTGGAGGCATTGTAGAAGAGCAGGAAAGCAAATGGTCTGGTAACCTTAAGCAGTTCCCAGCCACAGGGCTGCCTCAGACTCATAGGCATGAATGTATGATAGGCATGAATGTGCATGAATGTATCATGGGCCAATCATCAGTTTGGTTTTCTCCAGTGACATTTAGACACTTAGTTGTCCTGGTGCAACATGTAAAACTAAGAAAAGATTTTAAAAACTTGTTGTTTCCACTCATTCCAAAGTAAATACACACACACACACACACACACACACACACAGCAGAGTTGTATGAATAAAGAAGTGTATGCTCATAAACATGGACTTTTAAAATGATGAAATAATAGAGACGTCTCAGTAGTTCAGAATGTTTACTGCTTTTGGAAAGAGGACCCAGTTCAGTTCTCAGACCTCATATCAGGTAGCCCACAACTGATGTTAACTCCACCTGCTTGGATATGATGTTATTATATCCTGGCCAATGTGGATACCTGGACTTAATGTACATACACCTGGGGTTGGGGATTTAGCTCAGTGGTAGAGTGCTTGCCTAGCAAGCGC
Organism: Rattus rattus; assembly: GCF_011064425.1. NCBI lineage: Eukaryota > Metazoa > Chordata > Mammalia > Rodentia > Muridae > Rattus > Rattus rattus. The sequence continues at coordinate 115,144,326 of NC_046172.1, forward strand.
AAGGCCCTGGGTTCGGTTCCCAGCTCCGAAAAAAAGAAAAAAGAAAAAGAAAAAAAAATGTACACACACCTACACAAAAATAAAAGTAACACAAGGACAGAAAACTTAAATAAAGGAAAATGTGGGCCTGGGGCATGGCTCAGTTGCTAAGAGGACTTGCTGCCACACTTTACATACATCCATGTGCTCACATAATCACACATACACAAAATACATGAAACATAGTAAAATATTAAAATATATATAGGGACATGCTCCATAAATTACCAGAGCTATAATAATATTAGTTGATGGAGAACCTCTCTTATTTCGTTAGCTGTAATTCTGTCTTGTATTTCTAGCACTCATCAACAGCTTAAAATAGTTTCTTCTCCTATTGTCTTTTCCTTTTCCTTTGTGTTTTTCTATTCATTCACAACCTGTCCCCCAAGCTGGAAGAAAGCAACGAGAACAGAGGACAAAGCTGAATGTTAGGTGTATGTGGATTGGGTTGAAAGCAGACGGGATCAGGTATAAGGGGCAGACAAGTGAGAGCTGATGAAATGAGAGAAGAAACCACCCTCTCCTTTTTGCTACCCTTCAAGTTTGGGTTAAAGGTCAACACATCAAGAGGTACACTGCCTCTAGAGAATTAGCAATTAAATCTAGTCATTATGTTTGTTCTCAGCCTCAGTGTGCATGGCTCTTCAAAATGATTGGATCAAGACAGATTTCCTTCTTGCCTGTCTGGTTTAAAGGTACATTTCCACACTCAGCACACATCCAAGTCATTGTACAGCAGAGAAATGCCATTACTTTGCCTCTTGACACATGCTGCACATAAATCACTCCATAGGAGGCCCTGACCAAAATAGAAGAATTCTCTAGACTAGCAAATTGTTTCTATGAACTACTTAAGCTTTGTACTGTATGAGAGAGATTTGGCAGAACACTTTTTTTTTCATTCTTTGAAAATGATTTTGTTAGTGCTCCTAATAAGACATAGCTGAAAACAATGCATAGATAATTTTCAAAAAATAAAATGATTATTTCATTAAAGAATGTTCTCTCCCGAAAAAGCATGTATTTATTATACAGCACAAGAAAAATTCTTGACATTTGCTTTCCCTACTGTAACCTATCATCCTAGTATTTTGTAGGCCTTATTTCTAACTATTGTATTTGTTTATTCACTTATTAACCAGAATACCTTTTCATATTTAGTCGACTATGGGCCAAACAAACAAAAAAAAAAAGTCAGTTAAAAGCTCCTGCTCTCTCAGACATGTTTGAGCATGTAACACAAAGAACAGCAGTCCAAGGGAAAATGTATTAATTAAATAAAAGCCAATCTCTGTGTTCCCAGAGTCTGTGTGCTGTCTGCCATCTCATTGTCTCATAGTATTTTCTCTCTTTTTGTATTGTGTGAAGAGATTGGTGCTGTTTGTGTATGAGTGGGTGTGGAGGTCAAAGGTCAACCTTGAGTGTTGTTTCTCAGGAGCCACCTACCCTCCACTATATTCTAACATTTTTACTATTTTGTGTTTTGCCTGCACACATATTTATTCACCATGTATGCCTGGTATCCAGAAGCCAGAAAAAGATGTTGGAATCCCCTATAACTGAAGTTGTGCAGAGTTTTGAGGTAGCGTATAGTGTATTGAATCAAACCTAAGTCATTTAAAAGAAGAGTCAGTTCTCTTAGGTGCTAAGCCATCTCTCCCAACCTGTTTTTATTTTTGAGACTTGGATCTACTATGAATCTCATGCTGACCTAGAACTCACTATGTAGACCAGGCTGGCCTCAAACTTACACCAAGCAATCCCTTGGCCTTTGACTCTAAAGTGCTGGGATTTAAGGCTGTGTAACCACTCCTTGTATTTAAGACAGAGTCTTTCACTGGTATAGGTGACACACTACACTAGGCTGGCTGACCCAGGGATCTTTCTGTCTCTGCCTTTCTAGTTGTAGGGTTGTAAATAGGCACTATCCTTCCTGGCTTTCTTTTACCTGGGTCATGCTGATGAGACTGAGACCCAGCCTCTTATATTATTTCCTTTCTGCCTGGAATTCCTAAAACGTTCTCCTGATTGTCTTAATTTTACTTCTTTAAAAAAAACTATTCAAGTCTCACTTCATTTAAATCATTTCCACGTGTGGTTTTCCCTGCCTTAAATTCACAGAACATCGCCACATGGGATGACCCTCACTTCCCTGATACTCTAGCAGCACTTTTGTACCTCCATACCCAATGCACAGAATATATAGGGAATCAAGAATACCACATTGGTTTCCAAAGTGTATGAGTTCATGCCTGTAATCCAAACTTTTGGGAAGGAGAGGCAGGAGAATAAAAAATACCAAAGTCACCTTCAGATAAACAGGACATTCATAACCAGTCTGGGTTATATAGACCAAGTCTCAGAAATAATATCCTATGTCCTAAGTGGAAGAAAACCAGAACACATACCCATGAAGAAATCATGCCAAAGGAAGTTTCAGTAAAAGGTGACTATCCAAGAGAGATGCCTTTTGGGCCCATTCTAAGGGTACAGGAGATTGCAAGAAAACTCAACTTACCAGAAAATGGCGCTGAACGCTAAATGCAAGTGAAGCAGTTTTCCAACTCAGCAATGTATGCCAAGGGAGAACAACCTATTAGGACAGAAGACATACTGTGAGTTTAAAACGTCTTGGAAACATGCATACCTACAGGATTTTAAGTATTACAAAGTGCAGAAATTAACTTGTTCTTCACAATAAATAAGAAAATTGGTGATTTTACATGGTATGTTTGCAGTCTTTATATCTAAATAATTATCTGAAACTTATACCCCATTTACATCTAATCCTCTCTTCCAATCATTTTACTAAACACATACTACCAATGTGGTATTATACACATTTGATTATGCAGACTGTTGACAATTGTTTCTTAAACACAACATGTTGGTCATTAGGCCACTCTGACAGCTGCAAAACAAAAGGTCAAATATACACAAGGCTAAACGGAAAAAGGATCTTGTTCATTTTTCTTATCAGCTAACAGCCAATCTTTGTTGTTGTTTTTTTTTTTTTTCTGTATTAGCCATCTAGCCTAGCATCAGAAATCAACTTTTTTTATGGGCTTTTCATCTCTTTTCTCTCCCTTGTCTTAGCTGCATGATTCTAATCCCATGGACATTTTAGACTAACACCCAATTATTAGATGAATATAGACAGTAGAAAACACAGAGAAACCACAGCAACAAGGGAACATGTTCTGTCCCAAAGTGGAGGAGAATCACAATGGACCAGTAACCATCAAATAAGATGAGCAAAAGTATGTCCAGAAAATAACTTGCTACTTCCCTAGCAAATATGTTGAACCCTAGTTAAGACGTGGTATTAAAAAACACAAACAAATAATTTATATGTGCCTGTCAATAATGGGAATCCACATTCTCTAATTACCAAAGGCTAAAAAAAAAACAAAAACAAAAAACAAAAAAACAAAAACAGAAACAAAAAACAAAAAAAAAACCCCAAAACTAGAAGGCAGGCCTAGGACAAAGTTTGACAACAAGGCAACATGAAACTTAAAAATATCATAGTCCAGACTAAAGATGGAGGGAATAAAACATGGCCTGTTTTACTTCTTTCAGAGATACAGAGTATAGACAGGAATCCAAGTCTTGTGGGCAGTTAGTTTGGTGTTAAAAAAACCTTACTAGTAAGCATGTGATCTAGGCAATAATGAAGGTAATCAGGTTTCAGAGGCATCTAAAATAAGACCAGTAGTTCAAATTAATACTGAATTGAAAAAAGCTTTAGAACCATCTCGTATGGGGATTCACTGGTTCTAACATTCAATAAGGTGAACAAAAGGTGGGACCGTAGCCAGTTCAAGGTAAACCAACCTTAACTGCCACTTCAAGAAGATTCCTTGGGTTCCCCAAAACTCCTATATACACAGTTTCCTATTTTAAACTTTGTGTGCAAACTCATCTAACTACAATTTTCCCCAGATTGACCTTTAACCACAGTTTTATATGATGTCCCATGCTAATGGTCTTTGCTCAGCAGAACTATCAGTTGTGGTCCAACAGTCCACATGTTCTCTTGTCCTTACTGTTCTTTGCTACATTTGCTAATATATACCCTTGACATCTGACTAAATAGAGCTACTAACCAACATAAAAAGGTTTAGGCTCTATCCCACGGCAACAACTTCAAAGCCCATATAACTCTAGGTTCCTGTTCCATAAAGCACAATTCTTCTAAAAGAGGCAAGAAGGAGATGGTGACATATGTACAGATACTGACTTTGGATTTATGCCCCAAACTTGAGCATCCCATCTTGAGGGGAATTCTAAGAAAAATTGTGAGATTTTTTTTTTTCATACCATATGCTTTGTTCAAAGTAGGATGTTGAAAAGTCTGAGTACGGAAAAACAGACAAAGACAGCCTGTGATAATAAGAATTAAGTCCATCCATTATTCTAATAATCTCCCTTGGGTCAATGGCATCTGTGGAACATCTATGACCACTAGGACAATTTTGAAAAGAGTAGCAGAGGACGCTACTTGTCTGGCATCAATGGGAGAAGAAGCCCTTGGTCTTGTGAAGGCTTAATTCGCCAATGTAGGATAATGCCAGGGCTGTGAGGTAGGAGCAGGCAGGTAGGTGGGGGTTGGAGGAGCACTCTCATAGAAGCAGAGAGAGGGGATACAGGGTTTGCAAAAGGAAAACCAAGAAAAGGGGTAACATTTGAAATGTAAATAAATAAAACATCCAATAAAAAGTAAAGGCTTATTCCAATTGAGCTGTGAGCAAGTACCAGGTTTTATCTAGCAGAACACAACATCTTACAAGGATTCCTTCATACGTGACTTTATAGTCATGTCTACCTCTACCGCCAAAGCTGCAAGAAGATACTTTTAGGAGATGAGTGGGGTTTAATCAGGGGTGTTTTAGACTCCATATGACACAAGGGGGCGCTGCAGCATTTCCTTGCCAAGGCAAAGAGGGCAGGCAAGTCTACATCTTCATGTGACTTGAGAATAAACACATTCCAGGTTTAAAACTTTGTGAGAAGAGTTTTATATAACCACTGTTTGCAAAATGAACCTGGAAATATAGTAAGTGCCACCAGGACTCAAACAAAAATGTATCAGAATGCCTTCCAAATGCCCTTGCATTTTGATCTGGAAAAAAAAAAATCTAAAGTTGACTTTGTTCATTGCATTTTCATGTATCTTGAAATATCCTTAATATTTAATATCTTTAATTAAAAACCAAGAATACAAGGGAGGGGAAAGAAATGGAGGAACCAAAAGGGTCAGTGACATACCACAAGAACATAGCCTGGAGAATCAGCTGACGGAGACTCATGGAAACTTGAGAGATCAGGGAGCCTGTAGGGGTCTGACCTAGGTCTTCTACATATAAGCATGGCTAAGCGGCTTGGTGGTCTTTTGGCAATCCTCAAAGTGGGAATAGGATGTGTCCCTGACTCTTTAGTGTGCTTGTCAGACAGTTTTCCTGTTACTGGGTTGCCTTGTCCAGCCTTGATATGGTGGGATATGCCTAGCTCTATTGTAGCTTGTTATGCTGTGTTTGGTTCGGGTCCCTGGGAGGTCTGCTCTTTTCTAAGGGGAAGAGGGAGGAGGCTGAAAGTCTTCAGGGAAGAGAAGGAAGAAGAGGAAACTGTGTTCAGGATGTAATATATGAGAAAAGAGCAATAATTAAAAAAGAAAATTTATGTATAGGGCACAATGATGGGATTGGCTTGCATTTAGGTTTCCTATCAAGTTCTTCAGGGTTTGATGTGGATCCATTCCAAAAAATTTGGCTTGGAGCTTTTCTGTATTACATGCCTCATGGCTTTTGTTTTTCATGACTGTGACTATGCAAATATCACAAATAACACTGAATATTGACATATAGCTGGTGCCAATTTAAAGCCAACAGTATCAAGAAACACACAGATTCTTTCCTTTACAGTCTATTTGTCTCTACAAAACACTTGAAATGTGACCCACATATGCTTACCCCTGAGAAGTTTCGTAGTAATTACATAGGCTTGTATTGGATATGTCACTTATCATATAAATATACAAGAGGAAAAGGAAGAAAAACGCACTCATAAGAATAGGTTAATCAATAATATATCAATTTTCTCAGTGACTCTTCACAAAGGTCGGAATTAATGAAAACTTCTTTGAGAACTTGCAATTTTCTCATTGGAACTGACAGTGAGTTGTGCTAGATAATTTCTACTGTAGTTGTCTTCAGAAATTTCTAATGTCCTTTTTCATTTAGGACTGTTGATTTTGTAATTTTCAAACACTGAAACAGGCTATGCCCCTTATGGAAGCACAAAATTTGTACCATAAAAATCTGTCCAAGTACTTCATTCCCAAAAGATGAAAATAGGCCATTAATAAATGACTGATTTGATCACATTCCCCTGTAGTCTTTTGCTATCAGTATACACAGTCAACATATCTATCCTCAGAATTCACTAGTCCCTTGTCTACTTCTGTCTTCTGGATAGATATGTGTAAACAAAGAAAGTGGATCTCTGAAAGGGTCCAAGATATTTTCAATGTTTAGTTGCTTATGCTGCTTGGCTACTGCCTTCTCTGTGAGATTTTATGGGGATAAAACCATACAGAGAGGCTACATGGACCTTAGGGGAATGATTTGCTGGTAAGGATCATTTTTTTAGTGTGGTGACACAAATACTCAGGATTTTTTACATGTTCGAATTAATGTGCTGAGGTGGTGGATTGCTGTCAAGCATGTAGTTTTCAGTAGTAAGGTGATTTCATTATATGAAAGTAGTTAGCAATGTAATCTAGGGGAGAAAAAGTGATATTTACTCTCTGGCGATTATTTTCACCTCTAGCTACAGCCACAAGGTGATTGATAACATCTGAGGAAGCACCGACCTAACCTAGAAAGTAAGATAGGAGCTACTTGTATACATGCATGCAAATAATAAAACAATCGGTGCATCATGTCTTATTTATTTGTGAAATAGCCTAAATAACTGAAAATAACTGTAAATAGTTACTATACTGGATAATATATGATCTATAAAAGACTATAGTAGACATAAGTTTAACACACTCTCAGGTTTAGAAAATGTATCTACTTCCAAGTGACAGATACTGAAGATTAGGTGACCCAACTCTACCACATCTCTAACGCCTCTTCCATGACAAGGAGGGCTTGTAACACAGCAGTCAACAGACACTTGTCTACTGAGTTTAATCCAAAAAAAGAAAAGAGAGAGACATGACTAGAAGGAGCCATTTTGCTATTTACCATTTCTGTTTTCCATTTTAACCAGCTAAGTATAGTCATGAAACTGGAATAGACAAGTGATAGAGAAGACAGTTAAACATATAGTATATACCAAAATAAGGACTACTCACAGCTCATGAGACTTGAACAAAGATGAAATGAAATCATTAAAAAGACTACTTACATATATGGTTCCCTGAAGATGTCACTGGGTCAACTATAACTACGGGCATAGCATTTGTTCGTTAAGTTGACCATGAAATATGTAGAGACCGTGACATTTGAGCCCCAGTGATGAGTGTCAAAGTCATTTTACATTAACTGAACTGGAATGCTAACAACCTTAGAATGGAGGAGTAAACTGAATGGTCACAAGGGCATCAGTCGTTTGCAATAATCTTGAGCTACTACATAAGGAACAAATTTACTAATACCATGGTTTTTGTACTGTGACAAGTAGCAACACACACACACACACACACACACACACACACACACACACACACACACACACACACACACACCCCTGCAGTTGGAAAACTATGAAATAAATGTTTTTTACTCATATGAAGTCTAACATGTGTAAGTGGTATTGCAAACCACTAGTCCCACACTCATGTTGGGAAGAAGCCTTAAACAGAAAGTTTGACAGCCCAAGATAGAATAAGATCCCACTTGCTTAAGCTTCTGGAGTTCTTTGCAATAATTTGATCTCCTTACCATTCCTCTATTTAATTCTCCTTTTCACACTGTTGATTGCTTTAGTATGTAAGGGATGGGGGTGACAAAGGGATACAAATGAAGTAAAAGAAAAGTGATATGCATCATCAGGAATAAGACAGTAGGAAATCAAGAAACACCTTGCAAGATCAGGTAACACCCCTTTCAGTATAGAAAGAATTCGCTGAAACATGTCTCTCTACACTGTGGAATTTAGTGGGTTCAAGATATGGGGAAAAAAACTATTCCATGGCAATGGTGCTTGAATTCAATAAAGGTTGGAGGACAGTTATACAGTCAGTTACCCAAAAGGTGGCATTCAGGCAGCATGCCTGACTGGGAAAGGAAATTTATCACTCAGATCACAATCTGTAAGTATCATCAGTTGTCATATGTGTGATCCACTGAACATAGTGGGTCTCCATCTTTAGAGAGCTTCAGAACCACATGAAATCTCAGAAAAAGGAGTAAATACATTTGTGTCTACCAAAAAAGTGATTTGGGGTAAAACGACCTTTTATTCCTCTTAAAGGATACTTACATTTTACAATTTACACAAGAAATGCCACTACAGATATTACTAGAAACTTCAACCTGACTGGACGCTTTGCTTATTTTAAGTAGGAGAGAGAATGAGTATGTTTGTGATTTCAGGCTGAGGTCTAAAGTGGTTTGAACAAAGAGTCCCAGGAAAATAAGAACTGCATGTACATTTAGTAATATCAGAGGTCTAAGCTGACTTTTTTTTGTTTATCTGTAGGCAGAGCTCAGCATTATCACTGTGGTAGGGCCAATCTACCAAAATCAGTGAAAAAATAGGTGCTGTAGCCATGCTAGAAGAACCAGAACTTCTGAATCTATGAGCGTCTTCAATAGGAGAGGAACAAAGAGCTCTTTCTTTAATTGCTCATATGGGAACTCTCTGTCATAGAGAGCCATGACTCAGAAAAAGAAAAAGTACAGCTGTGACACAAAGGAAATAGTCCAAATAATACTAAGTGCCATCTGAGAGCTTCTAAGTTATATGACACGAATTCCCTTACTTCCTTATACCTAATTTGAATTGTTTTTCTTTGTGACACCTTCTGTTGAGAGTGACCCATACTGGCAATCTTGATGTCTCAGTCCTGTCCTATAATGCTACCTAATTGGGAGCCTGAGACAAGGGAAGTGCAAGTTCGATGCCCACATTGGGTAGAGTGAATACAAGGCTGCTCAAGCAACTTCATGAGATCCTGTCAGAGACAAAAGGTAAAAGCGCAGGGTGTAGCCCAGCAGTAGGGTAGTCAGCATCTGCAAAGCCCTAGGCTCAATCTCTAGGAAAACACATACCAAATAAAAGATATTAAGAGGAGCAATAAGAATTTAGAGGGGAAAGAGAGCTAGAGCGGGAGAAAGAGAGAGAGCAAACACAAACTGCTACGATGGGCTAGCAAGATAGCTGAGCACAGCAGAAAAGTGCCTACTGCCAAGCCTGACAGTCTATGATTTGATACCTTGGAACCCACATTGCAGGAGGAGAGAAACTACCCTCCTAGATGGTTCTCTGATCTCTACATGTTCATGGTAGCATGTGTGCCCATGTATGTGCATATGTCTATGCATGTGTGTCTACACAGGCATACACAAGTAAATTAATGTAAAATATACTTAAAGCAGCCAATGATATAGGATTAAGAGGAAGATATTAACCATGAATAATACTATGAGCCTATTTTCTGAAAACATTCTTAGAGCAAGTAGAGGGCTAATTTTCCTATGGCAGATATGAGACAGCTTCATACCTGAGGCAAATTTAAAATGAAGATTAATTTTTCATGTGAAAATTCAGGAGTATACTTAGTGCTTTTCCAGAGATGTAAGTAAATCCACCTCCCTCCACAATTGGGCCCCAAAGCAGGGAACTCTGAGGATAGTCAACATAAAAGGACTTAGAAATGCTAGGTGTTGATAGACAATGAAAGATCATTAGCCTCACTGCTAAGTTTGCCCAATAAGGACATTGAGATCAGAAAGGACATCAGTATTTGAGTCAAGACTACAAATCTTCCACAGTCCCCCAGTTCCCTAGACTGGAACTCAAGCCTCCTATTTAAGTACAGAGTTTCTTTTATTCCCAATCTACCTTTGGAGTTTTTTTTTTTTTTATTGTGTTTTAGTGAAAGGATAGAAGGTAGGCATCAAGAAACAGAAAGCAGCACAAAAGGCAGCAAGTGCAAGAAACTGTGTTAGCCTGGGGAAGAGCTTGGGCAATGGGGCTCTGTTATTTTAGTAACTAAATTCTCCTGGATAAAATCCAAGAATGCCTGCCTGACCCTGCTCTCTACTTTCCAATAGAGAATTAAACTAAATTCCAGGGACTATGCTTCCTACAAGTGGGCAAAAGGTTAACAGCCTTCCAGAGATTCAAGAAGTGACTCATACTGTATCCTCTGGACAGCCTTTAATTTTTCAAGTACAGATATGGCTGACTGGGTGGGAGTGTCTGTGGTCTCACAGCTCCAATTAACTTTTTTCACCTTCTTCTTTCCCATTCCCTTTACATCTTCCCTCCCGACTTTTAATGATACAAACAGCATTGAGACACCATCATCCTCCATACCCCAAACTGAAATAGATTCACACAATAGTTTTACAGCACTGAGAATTCAAGTCAAAATTGCCGTCTTGCCTTGCTCTGCCTTAATGGCTAACGGAACATATGCTCAGAGACCTTTATAAGGAAAGCAGAGAGCTTCTTAACATAATAGTGTCTTAACATTATGTGGAATCCATTAGGGGCTCGGTTGGTTTTAAGATTCTGTCCTTTTCCAAGCTTTCCATGTACCTTTCTTCTTCTCTGCACATAATGAACAAAGGTTCTTATCAGTCACACAGAATCTGAGTGACTTGAAAATTGAAGACCATCCACTTGAATAAATTATTTGGTGTAATAATGTCTAATGATACAGCCTACATAATCATAGCAAACCTTGCCCTTGAAATCACAGTCCTACATTCTATTACCCTTTATGCTTATCAATTCAGCCTAGCCGACAGAATTCCTGGCTTTTAGATACCATCATTGAACAACAGTGTTGACACTAAATTATAGGTGTTATTTATCAGCTACAACATCTGTTATAGTCCTAAAAGACAATCACGGAGATTGCGTCTGCTCACATGCAGATGGCTGAACTCCATGCAGCTTCAAAGACTGACCTGGAGTCCAGCAGCTACTTAGGGAGCTCAGGTACTAATGACATCCTCAAATGAATCCATTTGCAATTTTCAACACAGACATGGTCATGAATACTTGAAATTAAAAGAAAAAAAAGAAAAAAAAGCTCAAAGTTCCAGTGATTGATTGTACATGCAGCTAAATCTGCACTTACTGAGGAAGAAGGCATGAGAAAAAAAATACTGCTTTCACTTAGTTTTCAGAGAATTGATGTGTAGCAGTTGGTGGGATTGGGGAAACGGATGTAATTAATTATGCACAGCACTAGGTTCCTGATTGAATGGGATACCCAGCTCTCAGAAGGTTGCCAGTGATGAATGGAAGCTGCAAAGCCATAGCAATGGCCCTTGCAGTGGAAGTCATTACAGTAGGTGTCAGGTGACGTAAATCACAAGCAAAGAATGCAACCTTCCCCTACACATAAAGATTAGACTCAGCCTCAAAATTGAGTTATTATGTAAAATGCCATCCTATTAAAACCCGGAGAGACAAGCCAATTGCCCTTTAAACAATTGTAAACATGAAGCTTCCACATGGGGAATGTCCTTATCTGTGATTGAACATGTGGGCCGTCCTCTGGAGCTCTTCCCGCTCTCACTGTGAGAGAGGCTGGAGAATGTGCTGGGGTGCCACAATCCTGAGGACTGAATGGGTGCCTGAGGCAACAATGAATGCATTTTCACACCGTTCTCATGCTGGGGACTAAAGATCAAGATGCTATACGACTTTGCTTCTTGTGATGCCTTTCTTCCTTACAGCCATGGTCACATTGTCCCTTTGTCCTCACATAGCCTTGTGTGTATGTAAGTATGTGGTAGTAGAAAGAATGGGAGGGGAGGAGAAAGGAAAAAAGCAAGATGGATAGGGTGGAGAAAAGAGTGGGCTCTTTCTCTTTTATAAGGCCATCAATCTTACAGAATTATAAACCCAGCATCATGACTTCATTTAACCTTAATTAATTTAAAAATCACCCCTTGATGCTCACATTGGAAGGTTAGAGTTTTAATACATAAATGTCTGAGGTGACAGTTTAGTCCATATAAAAGTGATGTGCTTTCAGGCTGTATCAACATTCTTTCATTGCAGAAAACCTTGGTTCTCTCTTCATGAAAATAATCCCCAGGATATAATTATCAAAAAGTGGTAACTCAGGTCTTATAGCTAGCTATCTGTATGCTACCTTTTGGCTATCCATGGTCCTCCCCCACAAATACATAATTTTTTTAAGTAAGATATAAATCTGGTGGGGCATGGTGATACAGATCTTTAATCCCAAGACTTGGTAGGTAGAAGCAGAAGTATCAGAAATTCAGAGTTATCCTTTGCCACATGGTTAGTCTGAGACCAGGCTGGGATACAGCAGACCGTATCTTAGAAGACATTCCTTTAAGAAGGTAGGAAGATAGCTGTGAAACACCCAGCACTTTCCTACACTTCATAAAATCTGAAACAAAAAAATGAGGTATATAGTTGCAAGGACTGAGGAAAAAAAAACAGATCATAACACTTGGGCACTACAAAATGGTACGCAACCAAGAGGAGAGCTCTCAGGCTTTGTATTTGGAAACAGAAGGACTCTATTCACTCACATTGGTGAGCTTGCACTGGGAACATCAGCAGGAACACAGCTAGCAGCAGCCATAGATGCTAGCAGAATATTATAAGAAAAGCAGGGAAAGGCCCCCACTTGCAAATATCCAGTGGTGGCCTAACCTTATCTACTACAGAAAATAACTCACTATGCCCTCTACATACAATGCAAAACTCAATCTGAAGGGTCTCCACATCCACTTCCTCAGGAAATACAGAGCAGCTTTTGTTTTTTACCTTTTAGGGTTGTGTGTGTATGTATGTGTTTGTGTGTGTGTGTGTGTGTGTGTGTGTGTGTGTGTGTATTTCTGATAACTGCACTCTATACTTTTTACTCTTTTTTATCTTACCTTTTCCCCCTTACCTGACTATCTTTTTATTTTAAGCTTACTAATGTTTTTATCTGTCGGTAATTTAGTTTGTACTTTTTTTGAGACAGAGTCTCATGTTTCCCACCCTGGCCTTGAACTTACTAAGCCACAGTCAAGGACAGTCTTGAAGTTCAGATCATTCGCTCATTAGCCATGTGATGAGGTTATAGGCATACATCACTATGCCTAGTTTTATGCAGTGCTAGAAACCCCTGAAGATCAAACCCAGGGTTTTATGCATGCCAGGTAAGCACTTTACCAACTAAATTATAGCCCAGCTCCATTACTTAGAATTTTTAACTCTCGTCAATTGTAAATTCCTAGTTGGCATCTTACCACCTATCTTTTCTAACTTTAACCTTATTGCAGTTATAATTTTAAAATGTTTTCTCTTATATCTATTTGCTTTAAAGCTGTTACTGCAATCTGCTTTGTCTTCTGAATGGTAGTTGGGGTAGAGACCTCAAGAGAATACTGCTCAGACAAAAATCCAGTATTAAACTGGAAGAGACGTTTGACATCAGGCACACAAGTGAGAATTAAAATAAAACACAGTAATGACTCCTCTAGAATGTCTCCAAATCTTCAATATCATAATTGAAGTTAATGTAAAGGTTGAAATACAAGATGAAAAATTTAAACTCGAATTTAAAGACTGACCAACATTTCCAGTAAGTAAGTAGGTATGTGTAAGCAAGTTATTTACCAAGAGATTAAAATTCTAAAAAAAATAGCAAGTTTTAGAAATGAAGAGGGCTTCTCAGCCTTTTGGTTAATATGAGGTGTGGAAACGAAGAAAAGTCAATAAATCAAAAATTTAAATATCTGAAAAAGTCACCATTAGACTACATCAAGCAGAATATGAAGAACTGATGACAAGGTTAAGGAACTGTTATACCTAGAAGCCAATAGATAAAAGGCAATCAGGGCCACAAATTTCAAGAACTCTAGAGCATGATTAAGCCACCAAACCTAAAATTCAATGGGCAGAAAAAAAAAGCTGAGATACAAAGTCATAGAAATCCCTATGGAACAAAATTATAAAAGAAAAATTCTCAGATCTATGGGAATATCAAACATTCCAATTTAGTAACAGTCATGAACCTTTGTGTAACGTGTTTGTATGTGCATGTATATACACTGTTTATACATACACACACACACACACACACTCACACACACACACAAAGAGTATGTGTCTGTCAGCATGCCAACAGTATAGAAAAAACATTAAAAGTTATGGAGAGAAGTGTGCGGTCTTCCTTCTTTCAGTCCCATTTGTGTCTTTTGTAAGGTACGTCTTTCAGGACCTTCTAAGCGTGAAAGACAAGCCATTTTCTGTTACTACTGATGTTACAATGTGTGCAGGCTTTCACAGGTTGTTAGGAGTTGCACGGAAAACTCTCTTCATCAAGCGTCACTGTAGTGAGCAGTGAGTGAGGGGGAAAAACGCAGATTCAAAGCAGCAGTGGTTTCTAGCCTCAAATTCAAAGACAAAGCTTAAAATCAGAAAACTCACCTTTACCTTGTAATCATTTTTGAGATGTCTCAAACAGTTAGGAAATACCCCACTAACTCCACTGTGTAAGCACCCACCTGCGCAAGTGCGCGCATGTGCACACACACTCTTGTCATTTATCTAACTGCATGTACCAACTAACAATTTGAACTCCCTGTTCAGGTAGAAGGGTTTGGTCCATTACTAGGCAAGAGAAGCAGGTGGAGAGCACAGTAAAAGGAACCCTGCAGTAAGTGGGAGACTAGTTGAGCTCTGAATCTAGAAAGATTTAATTCAGCATAAAACAGCATCACTGAAGCAAAGTTCTCTAGAACTGGCATGAGCAAAGCAATGTTTTACATTTAGAGGAGTAAACTGCAGAACTTCACTGAGTTAATATATGTTAAAACACAGTGCATCTGTATTATCAAGGCAATATTTTGAGGCTTTTTATTAATCAACTATATGATAAGTAGAAACTATGTAAACAGAATGTCAGTGAGATTTTAAATTCTTCACAGGAAAACTTCTATAAGGAACTTACCTTCCTCTACTTGTTATTTTACATGTTAAGTGGTTTATGTGACATAAAACTTCACAAAAATAAACTATATTAAAATCCATGTTCTGGCATTATCAAAGGCAATCTTCAGGATGTTTTGACAAAGAAATCTAGGCCTGGTGTCTTTAAGGGAGAGACATGGCATATTATGAGAAAATGGAGGAAGAAATGAAGACTATTTTTTATTAGAGAAAAACTCTGAAGACTAGAATCAATGGTTTCTTTGTATGCCTACCACCACCATAGCTGGTGACATAATTAGATGTAAGGAACCTAATAGGTATCACCAAGAATGGAACCTAAAGAGGATGAAACATAGTACAGGTAGGGCATTCAATAAAATGAGTCTCGAAATCTTAAAAAAATATTCCCTGAATGTTAGGCAGTAACCTCAGAGACACGTAGAAAGAAACTTAGGTATTAAATATTTTAGGTCTAAGGGGTCCAGCATATGACTACAAAAAGACCCTAAATGGAAGAAGAAAATGAAAAGAGGTATACCGTTTTAAATATAGTGTTCTGTCGAGTATCAACTAAATATGAGGCCCAATAGAATAATTTCTCAACAATTCAGAAACCTGCTCTTATACATGTACTTAACAATTTACTACAAATAAGAAAATTACCTAAGAATTAAAACTGTAGTGAATAACCCTCAAAAATGAAAAAATCAAAAGTATATTCTATGGTCGTAACTAGAAAAAAAACTAATAAGAATTAATGCCCTTTTCACATGAAGTCTTGGACTTAAAACCAGATATAGATTGGAACATAGTGGCTCAAGTTGTTAAGGCAAGTAGCAGAATAAGTAACAAATTTTGGCAGAAGAAATCTTATCGATGCACTATTATCATAGAAAATAGTAGATAACCTAAATAAAAGCTAGATAATAATTGTTAAGGCTATATAAACATCCAGGGAAGTAACAAGAACTTAAAAAGGGTCAGAGGAAGGTAGGGGAGATAGTGATCCAGGAGAGAAGTGGTTATTGATCTTCATTGCTAATCCACTGTATACATCAAAGCATTTTTACTATAGCATTATGGAATTTGTCTTTACTATGTTAAGAAATTCTAGGTCCACCTATCCCCATTAATAATGTCTACCTAGGATTCCATTACTTTAGTCTTAAGGTCTCCAGGAAACCTATTATTTCCCACTTACTGCAGCCTACTGTTGCTGTATTTTCCTGGGTGCCTTCAGAATGTGGTCTTAAAGTACTCTTGCCATGTCAAGGTTTTATAGCTCGTATAATAAAATTCCTTCCCCTGGAACATTTAATTACTCTAATTTTCCAGTTGATCTGACATGCTCATTGTGAATTATATAAATTTCTCATATGAATGTTAGAATGTTGATGATCTGATTTATCTTTCAGACTTTCTAAAAGCAGCTCCATTTTTCTTTACTGAAAATTGTATTTGGGTGTTATTTAATTATTATCATCTGACAATATTTAAGCTCCAGGGTGACTATAAAGCTATTTTCAGTCTAATAATTTTTAAAATGTCTCTATTCCATGCTGATAAAATTCTCCTTGTTAGAAGAAAAGCTTGAAGAATTAATATATTCATTTGGATAGCCTGGTATAAGCTTGAGGCCTTAGTTATACTAATTTTCACTATAAAATTAAATCACTGTGGATAAAACTAAACCATACACCTCAGCATGAGCAAAGGATATCTACATACTGAATAAATAGACATGGTAGCCTAAGGAATACTGTTCTAAGAGCTTCTACAACGTTTTCCATGGAGACGTATAACAAATACTGTAAATATGATTGATTTGGAAGGATTTTTATGTGATTCTTTTCTCAGAGCTTCCCTAATGTAGCACCATCTTTACCAGATCCTGTAGCCCAGCAATACTAAGTTTAACCCAGTAAATACTTGATTTAAATGATTTGCATTTTTTAATTTAAATGTAGCCTAACAATAATTTAAAATAGTATGCAGTAATCCCAAAGGCTACTGAGTTTTTCCAGTACCAAATACAATAAATTTGGTATGGCAGTGTCCTCATTGCAATGAACTGATTGTCTCCCTGACTTTATATGCTTGCTAGAAGCATTTGTTCCCTGTGTGATGTTACTTTCTCCTATTTTGGATCACCGACTGCTATCCCTCTGACCTGTGCAGCATCTTCATTGCTTAGAATATGACTTGAGGAACAGAGGGATCTTTGGGGATTGTACTCCTAGAATGCTCAAATTGAAACTGGGTAAGCTGGTAGTATGTGAAATTGTCATACATAATGGGAGGTCATGGGTGGATTACTTGGGCCCAGGCTTGGGATCAGGCTAGGTAATACAGTGGAACTCCATCTTAGAAAAAACCAAAAGCATGAACACTCTTATGTTATAGCTAGAACTAAGTCAGTATTAATGGCCACAAAGTTACCTGTCTGCTTAGTAAAGCAAAACAAAAAGCAAACAAAACAATACTACTGGTATACATTCAACATAGGATTAATATCCAAACTAAAGAACTTAAAAACAAAAAGAAATAATAAAATGAAATGAATGGTCTGAAACCTGAATAGTACTCAAAAGAATTAAAAATGGTCAATATAGACATCAAAAACATTCATTGTCCCTCACAATTTTGGAAATGTAAATCAAGACAACTTTTGAGATTTTATCTCACCCCAATCAGAATGGCAAAGATCAATAAAACAGCCAACAATAAAGACTGGTGAGGATGTTGGGACAAGGAAAACCCTCATTTACTGTTGGTAGGATCACAGATTAATCCAGATACTTTAAAAACCAGCCAGGGAAATCCTTAAAAAGCTGAAAATCTCCCATGTGACCCAGATATTCCCTGGCATGTTCCCAAAGGAACGTGACATCCTCCTCCAGAGGTACTCCCTCAGTCATGTTCTTCACAGCTCTAGTCACAACAAACAGCAAGTGGAAAGAATATAAATGCCTTCAACCAACAAGTGGGTAATGAAGATGTAGCACAAATACACTATGGAATACTCTACTGTAAATAAAAATGAAATCATTAAATTTACAGATAAACATATGAAACTAAAAAAGATCATATTTAATGAAGTATCCCAGAACCAAAAAAAAAAAAAAATGTTGCATGTTCTCATTAAAGGCTCTCAGCCCCAAATCTTCAGATAAAAGTATAGTCTGTAGTAAATATAGAAATCAGAAAAGTAAAATGTGGCCATTTTCAGGGTATGGTATTTAGGGGGCAATAGAAAAGCAAATTCAAATGTTAAAGTAAAGTGATTTGGAGAATGGGGAAATGGGTTTCCTTAGGGATAGGGAGGGAAGTAAGACAGAAGGAAGTGAAAGGAGAGGAAAGAGGATATGACTGACCTGTTAGGGAAATAGCTTTCACTACTAACACAATGGTTGGGCTGGGTGTAAGAAAATAGCCTACATGTGGAATGTGAAAAAAAATATTTTAAAGTGAGCAAAGGGCTGGGAATTTATCTCAGTTGACAAGAGTACCTATTTAGCATGCCTGAGGTCCTTTATTCCAACTCCAGCATGGTATAAACTTGGAATTATGACGCGCACCTATGATTCTGGTACTCATAAAGTAGAGGCAGAATAATCAAAGTTCAAGGTCTTCCTTGGCTACAAATATATATTCCTCTGTGATACTAGAGGAAAAAAAAGATGGAGAAGAAAGAAAAGGAAGACAAAGAGGGAAGGAAAGTAAAAACACTGAAGTTGAGACCAGCACAATTGTTTCATATCATGTAGCAAATGCATAATGGCTATGATCAATATGAAGTGTCAAGTTCGTCCTTTGGAACTTTGGATCTTAAAAGACCTTAAAAGTTGTATTAAATTTTTCCAACACTGGAGAGAGTGAGCTTGTAGATTTCACCTCCAGTAGAAAGACAGGACATCAAGTGGAGGAAGGGATGATGGGGTTGCCATCCCACCCTCAAAAACTCTGTGCCAGAATTGTTCCTGTCTAAAAGAACTGCAGGGACAAAAATAGAGAAAAGTCTGAAGAAAAGGCGGTCCTGTGACAGGCCCAACTTGGATCCAGCTCAGGAGGATGTCCTAAGGCCTGACACTATTACTGATGCTATGGTGTGCCTATAGACAAGAGACTAGCATGGCTGTCTTCTGAGAGGCTCAACAAGCA
The DNA here is from genome assembly GCF_011064425.1 of Rattus rattus. Taxonomy (NCBI): domain Eukaryota; kingdom Metazoa; phylum Chordata; class Mammalia; order Rodentia; family Muridae; genus Rattus; species Rattus rattus. The sequence goes on from NC_046172.1 coordinate 115,163,685, forward strand.
GCTGACTGAGACAGAAGCAGATACTTACACCCAACAAATAGACTGAAGTCTGGTACCCCTGTAGCTGAATTAGGGAAAGGGTGGAAGAATCTGAGGAAGAGAGTGACCCCATAAGAAGATTAGAAATCAGGGTTGGGGATTTAGCTCAGTGGTAAAGCACTTGCCTAGCAAGCTCAAGGACCTGAGTTCGGTCCCCAGCTCCGAGAAAAAAAAAAGAAAAAAAAAAAAGATTAGACCCCTGTGATCTCTCAGACACTGAGCCACCAACCAGGCAGCATACACCAGCTGATATGAGCTCCTGGACCCCTGACACATATACAGCAGAGGACTGCCTGGTCTGGCTTCAGTGAGAGAAGCACCTAACTCTGAGAGACTTGAGGATCCAGGGAGTAGGGAGGCCTAGGGATGGGGACACCCTCTTGGAGATAGGGGAATGGGGAGTAATGAGATGAGGAACTGTCAGAGGGCAAACCAGGAGTAAGATAAAGACTAGACTGTAAAAAAAAGATTAAAGATAATTAAAAAAAAGAAATGAAAAAATTCTATTAAATTTAAAGACACCATGAATTTGAAGAACAGCATATATGGGAAGTTTAGGAGTGGAGAAGGAAAGGGAGAAATGTGATTAAAATATAATCTCAGAAATAAAATTAATTAACTTAAAGGAAAAATGTTTATTATTTCTAATTGTGTGTTCTCATGTACACACACACACACATACACACACACACAAATTCATCGACATATGAATTTATGTGCCTGCAGAGGACACAGATATCAGATATTTCTGGAACTGGAGTTACAGATGATTATGAGCCTCTTAACATGGGTGCTGGGAATATTTGGTTCCTATGCAAAACTAGTATGTGTTCTTACCTGTGAAACCATCCTTCCTCTTTCTCTTCATTTAGAAAATATTTTTAGAAAAGAAGCCATTAACTCAATTTTATCAGATCTAAGTGTGAGAGGGGAGCCTTTAAGTATCATTTCTAGAAAGTTTCTCTTCTAAGCAACAATTTTCACCAAATTACATGTACAAAAATTGAAGGAACCTTCCAGGCACATCTGGCTAACCTCCTACACTCTTGAAAAGATACCCTCTCACAGCATTTTTGATTAGTCCATAAACCCAAACTGGCCTGAATTGGACAATTAGAACAAATAGCCTACTTGGTTCACAACTATTCACATACTGCTTTACAAACTGATTTTGAACACATACTTGGAAAGAGAACTTTAAACATTTATATTGTTGATTTCACAGAATCCTTTCAAAACCAGAATTAAAAAAATTCAAATGGAAAGATTGCCAAAGAAGTTGTAATTAGCAAGGGTGATTATTTTATTGCAAGCAGTATAGCAATCAGTGTATAATAATATTTAAACTAATTATAGCTTTTAGTCAAAAATCTGATATGGGATATGATTTTTTTAAGTAAAAATCTGATAGTCAATTCACGAAGTTAACACTGACTTTACAATTCACTCTCCTTATAATACCTAGACTAAATAATGAGTTACTAAAAGACCAAGCTGTTCTATAAATAGAACAAGTGCTTATTTGTGAATTAATAAGGTAATGATGTTAACCCATACCTTCTTCATGGGGACCCTTAAAAAAATGTACTTTACTTCAAGGACATCTATCTAATGGTTCGCTTTCTTTCCTGACTCTGGCACTGAGTCCCTGAACTTTACAGAAAATATGTTTGAGAGCCTTGCTTTGCATCATGCCTAATATTAACAATGCAGAGTGTTGATATAAAAACTGTAGGTCTAGACCCAGCCCAAGAGTAGTGATTACTATTCTATACCTTCTAATTACATTATAAAGCGTGATTAATAAATGCACCCAGAAAGTTCTAGATGGTTAAACCCAAACTGGATTAAACTATGCATACTCATCTGACTCCACTTACCTCTTATGCCTCAAGCCTAACCCTAATCCATCTCTGAAAACAGCCACTTAGAATGCTACAAAACTTTAAATTCTAGACAGATACTCAAGTTTTAAACAGAAATAGCCAACATAGCACATAACGACTAGCCCAAGAAATGAAAGCATTAGGCACCTAATCCATGAAATTTTCCTAAACATTGTCCTAGTTCTGATATAAGGTGTAGACAGATTCTTGACCCTGTCTTTTGACTATTAAATAATAATCTAAAGTCACTATGATTTTTCCATTCTGGTATCTGATACTCAACTTTTCCTTTCCTGCCTTTGTTAGACTATTCTTGAGTTTCATTCTCTGGAGAGGAAAACACGTATGGTAGAATGGAAATCATGATAAATAGCAAGAGATAAGACAACTGCCAATTCAATCACAATCTGTCACCTGTCTTCACAAAATTTCCATTTCTCGTTCACAGTGCGGGAACTGATCTGCAGGGCCTTCTCAGTCTTAAGGGTGTAAGAAAATGGCCTAATAGGGATTAGATGGGAGTACTGGGAAACCTCTAAATGTGCCCTTAAGTGGTCATGTTAGGCATTTCATATCAATCCAAACATGTTCATTTTTAAACATTAGAGAGTGAAACTTGTAAGATGATGTCATTATGCAGCAAGGCAGGTCCAGGATAAGGCGAAGCCTATCATTGGATGGGAAGGACCGGTAGGTGGGGAAAAGTCTAAGAAGGAGAGGAAGAGGAGAAGCGGGAGAATCAAGATGGAGACAATGGAGCAGGATGATCCAGATCCAGGTGGACTAGGTCATTTTCATCTTTGTCTAGGTGGGCGGTTTATATCTTTATTAATTGGCAGTGAACTTATTGTGTGGATGTATTGTGGATTGAGAAGTTAACATGTAAATCTGACTGTTAAACTACAAGTTTTTAGAACTTTGATTTTACCAGGCTAAAGGGGATGTGAGCAAACTTCCCAGTAGGCATAGATAGCCTTGAGTGGGTAGCTATAGAATGCCTAGGGCTAGCAAGCCATGGTGCCACGCCAAAATGGCCTACATTGTCAGACTGGTAACAACCTGCCAAAGGGACAGTGTGAGAAAGCAGCTGGCAGAGAGATAGCTGAAGTGCACAGTTCCATGGATCCACATAAGAGTGGGAACAAGCAGTAACGGTAGCCAAACCATTTTTATTTTTACTGCAACAGCATCCTTATAGGAATACATACTTATGCTTTAAGTAGGCGTCTTTTCAAATTAGACATAGTACTTACTACCTGAGGACCCAGCTATACCTGGGCATATACCCAAAAGATGCCCCAACATATAACAAAGATAAATGCTCCACTATGTTCATAGCAGCCTTATTTATAATAGCCAGAAGCTGGAAAGAACCCAGATGTCTTTCAACAGAGGAATGGATACAGAAAACGTGGTACATCTACACAATGCAATATTACTCAGCTATCAGAAACAATAACTTCATGAAATTCATAGGCAAATAGATGGAACTAGAAAATTCATCCTGAGTGAGGTAACCCAGTCACAGAAAAACACACATGGTATGCACTCACTGATAAGTGGGTATCAGCCCCAAAGCTCAAATTACCCAAGATACAATCCACAGACCACATGAAGCTCAAGAAGAAGGACGACCAAAGTGGAGATATTTCAGTACTTCTTAAAAGGGGGAACAAAAATATTTATAGGAGGAGATATGGAGACACAGTTTGGAGCAGAGACTGAAGGAATGGCCATTCAGAGACTGCCCAACCTGGGCATCCATCCCACATAGAGCCCCCAAACCCAGACAATATTACTGAAGCAAAGAAGTGCTGACAGGAGCCTGATAGAGCTGTCTCCTGAGAGGCTCTGCCAGAGCATGACAAATACAGAGGCAAATGCTAGCAGCAAACTACTGAACTGAGAATAGAACCCCCTTTGGGAGAATTAGAGGAAGCATTGAAAAAGCTGAAGGGGCTTACAACCCCATAAGGACAACAGTACCAACCAACCAGAGCTTTCACGGAATAAACACACTACCAAAAGACTACATGGACTGACTCATGGCTCCAGCTGCATGTATAGCAGAGGATGGCCTTGTTGGGCACTAATGGGAGGAGAAGCCCTTGGTCCTGCCAAGGCTGGACCCTCCAGTGTAGGGGAATGTCACCGCAGGGGAGGCAGGAAGGGAGGGGTAGATGAGTGGGAACACCCTCATGGAAGAAGGGGGAGGGGGATGGGATAGGAGGCTTATGGACTAGAAACCGGGAAAGGGGATAACATTTGAAATGTAAGTAAAAAGTGTAAGTAAAAAGTATCCAATAAAAACATGTAAAAAAAAAAAGTAGGCTGCTTTTCTTTATTTTTCAAGTACACAAAAAATGTTAAAAACTGCGAAGGGGGGGTTGGGGATTTAGCTCAGTGGTAGAGCGCTTGCCAAGGCCCTGGGTTCAGTCCCCAGCTCTGAAAAAAAAGAAAGAGAAAAAAAAAAAAAAAAGAAAAAACCGTGAAGGGTTTAAACGTAAATATATAAAGGTGCAATATACTTTAAAAAGATCTGTGCAGACCTTAAACTTTATAAAGAATTCTTCACCTAAGGTTGGGGATTTAGCTCATTGGTAGAGCACTTGCCTAGCAAGCGCAAGGCCCTGGGTTCAGTCCCCAGCTCCAAAAAAAAAAAAAAAAAAAAAAAAAAAAAAAAAAAAAGAAAAAAAAAAAAAAAATAAATAAATAAAATGTAAGTCTTTAGGGGTTGGGGATTTAGCTCAGTGGTAGAGCGCTTGCCTAGCAAATGCAAGGCCCTGGGTTCGGTCCCCAGCTCTGAAAAAAAAGAAAGAGAAAAAAAAAAAAGAAAAAACTGTGAAGGATTTAAACGTAAATATATAAAGGTGCAATATACTTTAAAAAGATCTGTGCAGACCTTAAACTTTATAAAGAATTCTTCACCTAAGGTTGGGGATTTAGCTCAGCGGTAGAGCACCTGCCTAGCAAGCCCAAGGCCCTGGGTTCGGTTCCCAGCTCCGAAAAAAAAGAAAAAAGAAAAAAAAATAAATAAAATGTAAGTCTTTAGGGGGTTGGGGATTTAGCTCAGTGGTAGAGCGCTTGCCTAGTAAAACGCAAGGCCCTGTTCAGTCCCCAGCTCCGGAAAAAAAAAAAAAAAAAAAAAAAAAAAAAAAAAAAAAGAATTCTTCACCTAAAAGCCAAGGACCTAAACTAAGCTCAGTGTTCCAGGAAGCTAGTTATTTGGGTCTTGCAGAAGCCTATTAGACAAAAAGTACAGAATACACGGGATACAATCCACAGAAATTAAGGCATTTAACAAGAAGGTACCAAGTAAGGATGCTTCAATCCCACTTAGAAGGGGGAACAAAATAATCACTGGAGGCAGAGGAAAAGGTGGATCAGGGTGGGAGAGGGGAGGGGAAAAGGGAGGCAGGATCGGCTATGGCGGGGAGTAGGTGGTGGAGAAACCCAGAGGGCCAAGAAAATGAATGAAAATATGTACTTCTGGGGGTGGAGAATGGGGAAACCCTCTAAGAAGTCCTAGAGATCTGGGATATGACAGACTCCCAGAACTCAGTGGGGATGACCTTAGCTGAAATGTCCAGTAGTGGTGAGAGTAAACCTGAAGAGTCCACCTCCAGTAGATGGACAGGGCCCCAAAGAGGAGGGATAGGGTTACCAACACAGTCAAAATTTCTGACCCAGAATTGTTCCTGTCCAAATTAAAAAAAAAAAAAAAGACTGAAGGGACAAAAATGGAGAAGAGACTAAGGAAAGTCCATCCAGTGAATGGCCCAACTTGGGATCCATCCCATGTTGGGGGCTGGGCGGGGGTGGGGGGAGACAAATCCTGACACTATTACTAGCAAGGTTTTCCCAAAAAGCCCCACAAGCAGCTAACTAAGACAGATGTAGATACTACATTCAAGAACTGGACACCAATGGAAGAGTTAAGGAAGGACTGAAGGAACTGAAGGGGATGGCAACACCATAGGAAGAACAACAGTGTCAACTAACCCAGACTCGAGAGCTTCCAGGTACTAAGCAACTACCAAAGATCATACATGGCCTGGCCCTAGGCTCCCAGCACCTATGTAGCAGAGGACTGCCTGGTCTGACCTCAGTTGGAGAGGACACACCTAATCCTGTAGAGACTTGAGGCCCCAGGGAAGGAGGATGCCCAGGGGTGGGGTGAGGTGGAGGGAGGGCACTCTCTTAGAGGCAAAGGGGAGCAGGAATGGGACGAAAAAAACTGTGGGTGGTGGATGGGAAGGGGAGACAATGTCTGGAATGTAGATAAAATAATTTAAAATGTCTACTTAAAATGTCCTAGCAACCACATGGCAGCTTGCAACCATCTGTAATGAGATCTGATGCTCTCTTCTGGTGTGTCTGAAGTCAGCTATAGTGTACTGATATATAATAAATAAATATTTTAAGAATGTCAAGGTAAACACAAATTCACATATCTATGTTAATTATGATGAGCTCTTTCTTTGGAGCCTGAAAAACCAAGGTTATTTATATGTAGTTAGATAAAAGTGAAGAGACATAAATCCAGCTACTGGATTTTTATGTTGGATTATTGGGTATTTGAGATAAGCATCCTTTTTGGTTCAAGAAATTCGTGTATTAGAGTAAACAGTAAATACTCATCTGCAACTCAGCCAGTGAACTAGAAATAGACATCAGAGAGAGCAGAGAGAGCAAGAAGGGAGGGAGGGGGAGAGGGAGATGGGGGGGGAAGAGAGAGAGAGAGAGAGAGAGAGAGAGAGAGAGAGAGAGAGAGAGAGAGCAAGCACGAGTGCTGTTTATTCTAGCCCCAGACACCAAGTGTCTACGAAAAGGGACAACAAACCCCGAAGTTTCAAAAATAGATAGCTAACATCCCTGTTTTCCCCCAATTTACCTTCTCTTCGCCTTCCAGATCCTGAGCTACAAAATCTCCACTTAAAGTTAGTGAGTGACTGGGTCCTGTACTCTGACTGCAGTAGGTTCAAAGCTCAAATTGTCATCTCTCTGGATTTAAATAAAGTGTGCTCTAGTTCACTAGCCATTTCAATTCTCATCTTTTATTTCTTTGTACAAATCTAATTCTTACCTATCCTTACCCCATATATGTTCTCCCATTTCATGATTATAAGATTATATAACAAAGTAACACAGTACACTCCGATGAGTTAAAGGATGGCATCAGTGAAGGGACTCTGGCCAGCCTAAGCCAGGCAAATGTGGCTTTAACAGAACCTTTCCGTTCTCCCTTATAACCTCACCTTTGCTAAAAAGTTACATTCCTAAGGCTACCCCCAAACTCTATTCCCTTATTTGGCCACTTCCTCTTCCTGAGGCTGACTTCCAAGATCCAGCTACCAGTAATGAAGTCCAACAATCAAACTAGTGCTTTGGCTCACCTAATTAACTGCAAAACTTAAACACCTCATTCTAACATGGATTTTCTTTTACCTTTTTAAACTGAGATTTTTAAACTGTCTCCTCTCTATCTAAAAGCAGCCCATTGTCATTGCCCCCACCCCTTCCAGGACAAATACTCCTTTCCTCTCTCCCTTGTTCCCTTCCTCTTCTCCCTCTCTATCTCCTGTTTTTGTCTCTTATTCCCTGTTCTTTGTCCCTCTGGGGTAAATAAACTCTATTTGTGCTGAGAACTTAGTCTTGGGGGTCCTGAGCTAATGATACCACCAATCCCTTCAATCTGCATATTAGAGATGACTAAAACTCCAGACAGAATAAACAGGGTAAGCCAAAACCCTAAGATAAACATTTGGAGAAATTAGATTAATTCAAATGATCTGCATTAATATTATCCAGGGATATTCAGAGATGCTTTGGTCAGAACCCTCAAAGAACCTGACCTCACTGAGATGGGATTTCCATGAGCTATCTCGATGACATGTATGGTTTTAAGTAAAAAAAATGTAATGTAATATATATATATATGTATGTATATATATGTGTGTGTGTGTGTGTATACACACATTTATATTATACAAGTACCTATTACCATCTAGACTTTTAGATTGTTTTAATAAATATTCACATAAGCTTTCAAATCTTCACCCGTAACTATTTTGTTTTTATGAATAAAAAAAATGTGTGCTTTACAAAGCTTCACTTCTGTAGCTCAGTCTCACCTCTATCAGAATCTTAAGACAGGCACTCAGCACAGCTGGAAACAGTGAATGGAGATCTGTTGAAAGAGACCAAATTTGGGGAAGAAAAAATCACTGGGTAGCAGGCTACATATGCCCCTTGTGCATCAATCATACCTCCTTCCCACTTTTCCCCTTGATGCTCTCAGGAGTTATTTCTTGCCCTTCATCATCTAGTGAGGTGCTTCCCCAGTTATCAGGACCTGAGTAAGGGGAGCAAAGCCTCCATGCTAACCGTGAGAGAAAACCCAAAAGGGAACATTCACGTCTCAAGTGCTTAGGAATTAAGCAGCATGAGGCTTTCTAGGGGCACTTGTGGCTATCTAGATTTTTCTATTTCACTTGGGCAACCTCAAGAATCTGACACTTAGCCTTGATGAGACCTCATCAGCTCCTTCTAGGCCTTAGGCACAATTTTTTAAATTATGTGTTCCATAGTTCCTTTTGGATCCTCAAGTAGACCTACCATGAGAGGCAGTAAGTTCCCAAAGTCCGATTCAAACATTAAACGATAATATGAACTAGGCAAAAAAAAAAAAAAACAAACAAAAAACAAAACAAAAACAAAAACAAACAAACAAACAAAAAACCTCCTTTTCACTTGTTCATACTCTCATAGGACCTTCAGTGACGGGATCAAGCTTCAAATTGCCAAAGGTACTGTGAAGACCATTGTCTTTTACTGCTTCTACGCCTGCTGTTATCTCAGCAGCATGCTTTTAAAATTGCCCACAATACCAAGCTGTCTAGATTATTTGGTTTAACAAAATGGAATCCTTAAGTTCCATTAGTTACTACACCTTTGCCTAAATACTATAGAAATTAAAGTTTAGAAATAAGAAATGAAGACACTTGAATGAGAGTGTATAAATTTAAAGGTATCTTCTCTGAACTAATATGGATATTTTCATAAAAACATTGGAATATAATAAAAATATTCAGAGTGGTCATGACTAGATACTTAGACCATAGGTAAGTTTAGATGTACTCAATGCTGTTTAGAGCTGACCCAGATGAACCAATCGTGTATCTTTTCCTAAATTTGTATTCCCCTATGTCATTATAATTGTTTAAAACTACTCAGTATGGGAGCATTTATATCTGAGAAACTGGAAAAATCCCACATATCTGATTTTTCTTTTCCTATCAAAAGCCAATTGTTTTTAAACACTACTTTTTGTAGTCTCTAGACTTTCCTTGTAAGCACATACTGCAATTATAATTTGGAAGTTATTTTTAAATTAAAATTTGAGCCTATTAACTCCTGTGTAAATAGTGCCTTTTCATGAAGTACTATAAAAAAATGCCCCTTTCCTCCATAAAAGAGCCATTATCCATAGGCTTGACCTAAAATTACCCTTGCAATCTAAACTCTCTCTGGTACTCATATAAAATAAGCAGCATGAAGACACATTTAATCTAAGTAAAAGTTTCAGAGATAAAACAACACCATGGATTAACACATTAAAACTCCAAATACACATCAAATTAAAAAGGAATCTTGCTGAAAACTAACAGTAAAGATAAAATCAAGTTCAGGTTCAGGACCTCTACACACCTGGGGAATAAACCTCAAACAATAATTTAAGTTAAAACATAACAAATACAATGTGCTTACCACTCAAGCCTTAGGATTTGCTGCTGTATGGAACAGAGACTCTGGCCTAAACAGTGACAAGAAAGAACACTTATTATATAGAGCTAACATTCAGTGACGTTCACTTAAAATTGATGCTTTGTGTCGCACCCAACTTAAATCCATTCATCCCTGTTTCTTTTACACAAAATGGGAGACACGGGTGTCAAGGTGCCTTAGCAAATAGAGCAGAAATCCTTCCTGGGTTCCAATGGTGGAATTCACTGACAATTTAAACAACAGTTTAAAAATAGAAATGTTAGAAACCAGCTTAGTAGACAGATTATTCAAAAAGCTACTGTGAAAATAAGCTAAGTGACATTTACACTCCCAGAATGCCTTAGCATCTCAGCAACATTTTCAAAAGAAATGGAAAGGTGAAGGTTTGCAGAACTGGCCTATTTACTATTTATATTGCTTATGTATGACTTCTGGACCTCTTTACCAAATCCATGCTGAGTGGGATAAACCAATAAGCTGCCATGTGTGTTATCACCCATTTGTTATATAGGCCTTACATCCCTACCCCCTTCCCATCTCACTTCCTCTTCAAAATCACATTGTTATACCCAAAAAAGGTACCTGAACACTCCCTCCAACACTCTCTTGACTCTTGCAGTTGTTTTTACAATCCACTTCAGGCAATTCTTCCACTGTCGATGAGATTTTCTAAAATTAAAAAAAGTGGCTTATTGTTCAGAATTCATTCTTGTGAAGTGAGAAGAGCAGAAGGATGTTAATGTTTCTCAGTGGCAGGCACAGCACACAAGTCAGTAAGTAGTAACTGGGAAAGGATGCCTCCGGGGAGTAAATTGTGGAACTAGAGAGTGGTGTGCAGTTTACAGTAAATAGTGTTCTTACAGAGGATCAGAATTCAGTTTCCAGCACCCACAACCAGGTGGCTCATAGCCACCTGTAACTCCATTTCCAAGGCATCCAACTACTCTTCTGACCTCCATACATGTGCACATGCACATAAACAAAAACATAAGTTGGGGGGGTGCAAGTTGTAGAGACAATGTCTCTAACCCAGAATGGGACAGCAACACTCCAGAAGTGACTCCATCACTGTTGGTATTTTGCATATTCAGGGAAAGAGTTTTAACATCGATTTAGTGATAGCACAGGGGAAGGAATGGCTGATCCTCTGTAAAATATCTTGAACTTCTCACAGCATACATATGCTCTGAATTTCTCATTTCTAAAAATGAGTACCCATTCTATCTTCTTCATTTTACACAACTATATAAGCAGGCCACAAAAGTAGTTTTCCAGGGGTTGGGGACTTAGCTCAGCGGTAGAGCGCTTGCCTAGCATGCAAAAGGCCCTGGGTTCGGTCCCCAGCTCCAAAAAAAAAAAAAAAGTAGTAAAAGTAGTTTTCTGTTATTCTCTAAAGGACATTCTACAGAAACCTGTGAGAGCATTTACCTGTGAGTAGGTAGTCAAGCACTACCTGGCTTGGACACTGGTGCTCTTTCTCAGAAGAACTTCTGAAAACAGATTGGGAGGCGGGAGGCAGACATGGAGAGAAAAAGATAACATAAGGTAAGCAGCACATTTTAATTCTGACTACATAATCCAAATCACTAACACTCCCTTCAAAATAAACCATAGTTCATACTGAATTCACCAAAAAGAAATTATTAAATACTATATAGTGAGCAACGAATGCCCAGTGTTTTTCTAACAGGGTTATGTCAAGTCTATTTCATCAAGACCTTTTTGGGCATTCCAGCAGAATTTGTAAATTGACCATAAAATATCTAACTTTACTACTACACAGAAAAGGCTGGGAGAGGTAATACATACCTAAAATTCCAGTGCAGGAGAATCGGGAATTCAAGGCCAGCCACAGCTACATAGTGAGGTTGAGGCCAGTTTAGCCTTCATGAAACCCTGTCCTCAAACAGAAAACTAAAAGCTAACCAAGCAAAAAGACCCATTACAACCACATGACTTCCAAGTGTATTCTACTGACCCAAACTTTTGAATATTCACACATTTGCTTTCTGAGACGTGAGATACCTTGCAAACTTACGAGCTTTAGTTCAATTTCCATTTCCCATGGTCGGGGGATGTTAGGTGAACCCTGCAAGTTATCCTGATTTCCATAGATGCTCTGTCATACTTTTAAATTGAAAACACCACCAAAGTATAAAACCACACACAAGAGGGTCCAAACGCAGTAATTAACCAAATAAAACAAAGAAAATCAGGTTTTAAGGTGAGAGCGCAATTTAGCTGAACCTCAAAGCATAGGATAACCTTATAAGGCTTACCGACCTTACCCTTTAAAAATATTTTACTTGTATGGGTGTTTTACCCACATGTATGCCTGTATATGCTATACATTCAGTACCCAAAGAGGCCAGAAGAGGGCAACAGATCCCTTGGGACTGATGTTACAGCCCCTTAGCCGCCTTTTTTGGTGCTGGGAATTGAACCTAGGTTCTATGAAGAGCACTCAGTGCTCTTAACTGGATACATCACTGTATACTTGTGCTCACCTCTGGAGTGCTGGAATTTCACACATTCCGGCTTTACCCATTGAGACCTCAACCTAACTTTTTGTTTTTCAAAAAAAAAAAAAAAATTCTAATGAGTAAAGTGGGCTTCAGTATATTTTCTCACATATAGACTTAGGAAATAAAAGCATATACACAATACTATTTCCTTACATAAATTTATACCATTACGGAAATATATTAGTCTGTAAATATCTATAAAGAGCATACTACATATAACTAAGAACTGAATGTATATAATTTTTGTATGAAATATAAGAACTAAAATAAATCTTAAAGACAGCTTTTTTTTTTTTTTTTTTTTTCCGGAGCTGGGGACCAACCGCTTTTAGGGCAAGTGCTCTACCAAATTCCCAACCCCAAAGACAGCTTCTTAAGGCTGACACTCCTGTCTTTCCCAGTCAAAGCTCCCCATGAATCCACACTTCCCATACATGCTTACCGCTAGTGCACCCAGTCTAAGCTGCGATCCGGTCTGGTCTGGTCTGATCCGGTCTGGTCCGGTCTGCACTGGTCGAGCCCACACTCCTGGTCAAGGCTACCAGAAAATGTAGACGCTCCCAGTGGAAGCTCCCCTTCACTACTCACAACTGGTCTTCACCTTTATGTCACCGGGCTGTCCTGTTTGTTTCGAGAACTAACCAGCCCCTTAGCTTTCTGGAGCACAGAGAACCTACCACAGCACACCCCGAAAGCTGAGACAAAATGGAGGCCGAACACCCTGTGAGCCTCCTTTTATAGGCAGTTTATGGTACCACCTCCACGGACCTAGATTGGTTGTGGCTAAGATGATTGACATGGATAATGTTTACTCTCATCTTCTCTTTAACTAGAGAACCTCCCTATCCTACATACTTACTCCTCATTGGTGAAAAGTATTTGCATTTAAGTACTTCCGACCGTTGGGGGCTCTAAGAATTGTGGGAAGTACAAAATCAAACCTGCTGTGATGTAACTCAGAATCCACACTCTGATTGGTTCAGTACCAAATTCAAAAAATAAATGCCCGCGCTCAAGATGCACTTTTGAATCAAAAATTTTTTTCTTTCGCGCCATTTCTCATTTAGCCGTTAGAAACGGCTTTCTACTTTTATTTAGTTTTTCCCCCTGCCGTTTCTACCTCAGACATTTAGAAATTATTCACATTTATTGAGAGTTTTTCTTTGCCATTTAGACCTTTTCCACAATTTCAACCTCAGCAATTATGAACGGTTTCTCATTTTTATCGAGTTTTTTTTTTGTTTGTTTTACATATCGATTTCTGCCTTAGCCCTTAGAAACAGGTTTTCACTCTTGTGGAGAGTTTTTCCTCAAGCCATTTCTACCTTATTTGTTAGAAACGGTTTTTCTTTTGCTCTATTTCTGCTTTATCCCTTTTAAACGTTTTTTTTTTTCACATTTATTGAGAGTTTTTTTTTTTCCCTAGCCATTTCTACCTTCACAGTTAAGAAATTGTTATTCCCTTTCATCAAGAGTTTTCCCCAGCTATTTCTACGTTAGCAGGGAAGAAATGGTTCTTCCCGTTTTTGAGCGTTCTTTCCCGCCATGTCTGCCTTAGTGGTTAGAAACGGCTTTTCACTTATATAAAGAGTGTTTTCCCTAGCTATGTCTGCCTTAGCCTTCAGAAATGGTTATTCCCTTTTATATAGAAATCTTTCCTGCCATTTCTGCCTTAGCTGCTAGAAACTTGCCAGATGCCTTAATACTAGCTGGTTTAGTGTGGGATGGGGGCCAGAGTACTGAAGGACATTGAGGGACAGTGAAATAAAATTCAAGTTCCCAGACTCAATACAGATTATAATTAGCCAAGTTTGTTAAGACTGCTAGAAGAGTCAGTCTCTAAGCCAAATTAGAGACATGCCTTACCAATGTGGGTTTTTAAACATGAAAACCACAATTATTCTAGCGTGGTGGAATGCACAGCTATGTGAGAAACTGCCTCATCCTTCTGTGTCTGAATTAGACGGTCATGGTGGTACTTGCCTTTAATCTCAGAACTGGGGAGGCAGAGGCAGGTAGATGTCTGAGTCTGAGGCCAGCATTTGTGTACAGAGAGAGTTCCAGCACAGCCAGGGCTATGCCCTGTCTCAACGACAAAAACAAAAACAAACAAACAAACAAAAAACAATCAAAACCAAAACCATAGTTACACACTTGTGAGGACTGGGTCAGGTCAGAGTTTGCAGGAATTAAGGTCAGAAGTTGGAGTTTTCTCGACCATCACAACAATGAGCAGCCAGCAACTTGAGATGGGAAGCTGCAAGCTTTGCATGGAGATGAAGGGGGGCAGTGCTGATGCTAAGATCCTGTTCCACAATTGGTTCTTGATTTATCAATAAAGAAAGGCAGGGACCAATTGCTGGGCAGTAGATACAGGTGGGACTCCCAAGAGAAGAAGGAAGACGCAAGGAAGGAGAGAGGGTTTTTTCTGCCATGGTTTTTTTTTTTTTTTTTTTTTTGGTGTTTCATTTTTGTTTATTGATAAATCAGTCTGGATAGGGTTTTTGTCCCTGAACCTAGAGTCCTAAGAGAAAACACTGATTCTACTGACCACAGACAGAGTTGGGGACAGGACACACAGACACCAGACACTTGGTAGTGACAGGGCAGAGACCTCGATGGGCTGGCCTGGAGGGCACACACTGTACATCTGGGTCCAGCTTGGCACGCACCCAGTGGCCAGGTGGTGGCGCCTGCATGGTAGATGTGCAGCCTCATTGCCCTCCCGTGGGCTGTACCTGTTAGGGGTTGGAGGTGGGAGTGGGGTCTGGAGCCCCAGCTTCAGAGTTGAAGTGGACCCTCCCAGTTCTGGTCTGGTCTTCCCTTTGCCCTTTTCAACTCCCAACTTAATGCTTGGGGCACACCTGGCCTGGTCTAACTCCAAGGGTTGCAGCTGTAGCTTGTGAAATGGAAAGGAAATTCTCTGAAAAGAATTAGAAGAGGGCCTAGGAGCTGCCTGCCTAGCAGAAAGGCTCTAGTAATGGCTCTGGAACAGCCACGTCACATGCCCACTACTGTGGGCAAGGATCCCCGGCAGAGGGCTGGCTTGAGGCACCCTGCAGGTGAGGGTCAACTATGGAAGGCTGACCAGGAGACACCAGAAGCATAGAACTCCACCTGGGTGGGCCAGTCATCATCTCCACTGCCCTCTCTGTCCTCATCGGAGTCATCATCATCGCCACTGGACGCACCACACATGGTGCCGCCTAGGTGGGTCAGCTGCCCCGGAGAGCCCCTGAACCTCTCCTTGGCCTCCTCCCTCCGCTTCTGGGCGGCCAGCTCTCGGTAGCAGAGGCTGCAGACACGAAGGGGCTTGGGGGAGAGACGTGGCAACAGGAAACGCTCCCTGGAACACTCAGCACAGATCACAAACCCGCATTTGCGGCAGTGGTGACGCCGGGTGAGCGCCGAGAAGCGTGTCTGCGTGCAGCGCGCAGCGCGTGCAGATGTCCGTGGCCTTGTCGGGAATCCAGGGCGCTGCGTGCTCGGTGGTGGGTGGCGGGCCTGTTGCCAGCAACTGCCTCCGCACGCACTCTTCGATGTGGCTTTATCCATTCCTGGCGCTCCGTGGTGGAGGCTGCCGACACCACGAAGGACTTCCCTTGGCTGTCTTGATCATCCAGCGGTTCTGGCCTGCAGGGTCTCCGGGCAGTGGCTCCAGAGTTACCTCTTCCAGGGGGATGATATGCTGGCTGCGGTACTTGCGCTTGCTCAGCACAATGCTGCCATACACCAGGATGTCGTTGAAAAGGAAGAAGATGGCATGGCTTGGCCTTTTTATGCACTCCTGGTCAGCACTCCTCGCCCTAGAGCACAATGAACTGGCAGGGCCAGCGGTTGCCCTGATGCCCCAAAACAGCTCTCCACCGCTGCAATCTGTTGGCTGTTGATCTCTGTGTTTGCCAAGTGGTCCACCATCTTCTCAATAGCTAAGCTCTTTTAGAACCCCAGTGCCATGCACAGACGGTCCCCGAACTGGCCTCTGCCATGTTTTGTACAGAGAAGAACACAGCAACCATGTGAAGTCTCGGGGAAAGCTGGGGTCTGTGGCCACTACTACAGGAGGGTGCCAGGGATGTTTGACAGGGCCTAGGTGGACTAGCCACTGAAGTTTAGGTCAGGTGGAGAGAAGTATTGGCAGGGATGTTTGACAGGGGCTTTTTGGAGTATTCAGTGAAGTTTAGGGCAGGTGGATAGAAGGGTGTCAGCGATCTTTTTGATAGGTGCTAGGTGTACTCTCCACTGAAGTTTAGGGGAGGTGGAGAGATGGGTGGTCAGGGATGTTTAACAGGGCCTAGGTGGACTATCCACTAAAGTTTAGAGCAGGTGGGGAGACGGAGATAAAAATGTTGACAAGGGCACACTTTTCCAAGCAGGAGACAGTAATGCTTAGCAATTGTGCCAAGAAGGCAAGTTGTAAAATAAACTTCGTGTGTGTGTGTGTGTGTGTGTGTGTGTGTGTGTGTGTGTGTGTGTGTGCTGGCAGGAGCCTGCGTGGAGTTTTACGGGGCAGATTCAAGGGAATCTGGGAAGGGGCTGGTAGCCAGGTCAATCCCTGAGCGAATGCGGTACCATCAAACTACACACATATGGAAGTTTCCACTTGTGTGGATATCGATAAAATTCTGTAAAGCCCAAGGTAAAAAAAAATAATAAAATAAAAAAAATAAATAAATAAAAGCAGTGAAGCCCATCTACCATATGACCAGTCCCTAGGGGCTTAAAAGTAAATGGCAAGCTTTTGAAAACAAGCTTGGAAAATCGTTCAAAAAAGCTTGCCAGAACCAGACATTTAACCTATAAAATAATGGTTCAAAGGGGACTGGAAGAAACTACCACAAGGCCTGGAGAGTGGGAGATGAATTTGAGAACCAGAGGATTGCATATGTAGACCATACATGTTTGAGGGCATGGTGCGCTCACTAATTTTGGGTACTTTGTTGTTGTTGCTGTTATTTTGGTTTGGTTTGTTTGTTTTTTCAAGACAGAGTTTCTCTATATAATATCCCTGGCAGTTCTAGAACTTGCTCAGTGGACCAGGCTGTCTGCCTCTGTCTCCCGAGTGCTGGGATTGAAGGTGCGCACCACCACCTCCCAGCTACTTCACTTCTTTTTGCTTAACCCATTAGATGCCTTTAACATGAGACAACATAAAGAATTACAGAGGTTTTGTGATTTTGAACAGTACTGCTATGGATATTCATGAATATGAACTTAAAGTGATACTTAATTATGCAAGTGTCTGAGCCTTCACTATGGACAACACTGTGGCTAATACCAGAAATCCATATTTTGAAAAAGCCTCCTAAATGATATAACTAGATTTGCATGTGTTGATGCAAAATGCCTGGCTATAGCCCTTGTAACAGTACTGGCTCAGGGACCCATTCCATTAGACTAATTAAAGAGACAATGATTAATGAAATGAAGGAAGACAAGATGCATTGGAGAGAGGAAAAGATAAGCTTAAGGATTAAACACAGGATGGCAAGAGGTAGGCATAGGAAGGACTCCAAGCTAAGGTGTGTTTCCACTTATTTTCTTTCATGTGTATGTGTTTGCATGCATGTACATATGTGCAGGCAGATACATACATATATCAATGAAAATAATAGTCACCAAAAAATAAAAAACATGTCTTTTGAGATTCTCAGTCATACAAAACAAAGGGACCTGAGGCTGGGGAAATGGTTCACCAGGTAAAAGCACCAGCTGTTTTCCAGAGGACACCTATTCAATTTCCAGAACCAACCATCTGTAAATCTAGTTTCAGGTGGTCCAATGAATGCTCTCTTTTGGCCTCTGCAGGTACCAGAGGCAGGTAGGTATACATCAAGATAAAGCACCCATACACGTAAAATAAAATAATTTAAATTTAAAAACTCAACATAAGGGGTTGATTCCCCAGTACTAACATAAAGAAATTCATGGTGGAGTACATGTAAAATCTCAGCATTAGGGAGGCAGAGACTGGTGGATCTGTTGAGATTGTCTGGTTAGCTAGCCTGACCTAGAGATCTCCAGGCTAATGAGAAATTATGTGAAGGAAAAAGTGGATAGATAGCTTTAGGGAAATGACACCGAAGTTGACTTCTGGCCACCCCACACACACACACACACACACACACACACACACACACACACACACACACACACACATGTATCCACAACATACTCATACACAGAAAAAGTAAAATTTAGAAAGCAATTATACTCACACAATAAATCTAAAAGAATAAAAGAACAAGATTCTTAGGAGAAAAATAAAATTCAAAGTTTATACTCTGATAATGTCCAAAAAATATGAAACTCAAATATATGTAAATGTGATAGAGTCCCATGGAAGAAGAGGTGTACGTGTAAGAAACAGAGGGAATGGAGAGCACAAAAAGAACAGGGTCCTCTAAGTCATCAGGACCAATGCACATAGGAACTCACAGAGACTGGGACAGTATGAACAGGGCCATCATGGATCTGCACCAGAAGGGGTCCTATAGCCAAAAGAAGATATAGACACATACCCCATCCCTAACACAGAAGCTATCTCCAATGGATAACCACTTGTAGAAGAAAACTTAGTTTTCTCCAAGGGAGTCTCACAGGGGAAAGAAAACACTCTTAAAAGTGGGCTGCATCCCTAGCAGTAGTGGCCAACAGAAAACGAACTCGATGGCATCTTTGCAGGTGCCGTGTTTCATTATGTCAAGTCCTCTCTTTCTTTTTAAAATATATTATCTTTTCAATTTTATTTGTTTATATCTTTTCCTCTCTTTTTTTTTACCCTGTAGGTCTTTTGTGTATTTATCATAGCTTCCAGTTCAGTGTATTTATGGGTGGGATTCTTGAGTGTGGGGATTCTTGAGTGTGCAAATGAGACAGATGTCTGCACTTTTTCTGTGCTTTTCTTCAGTTTGTTTGTTTTGTTCTAGTAATATGTTTGTTTTTGTTTTGTCTTGGTATACTATATTTTGCTTTTCTTCCCCAAGGGCCTGTTTGTTTTCTATAGGAGGGGAGATAGGGAAGAACTGGGAGAATAAAGAGAGGATATATATTATACAGGGAAAAACTTATTTTTAATAAATGGAAAGAAGAATTTTAAGTAGTCTTAAAAAGGAGACAACATTCCAAAAATGTGAAAAGTACCATGTTTGCAAGCAGCTTATTTAAACAATTAATATGAAGATATACAAATGACTGATAAGCCATAAAAAGATATTCAAAATCAATAGTTATTAGTAGAACGAATAGAAAACAAAACCACAGTGAAGTGCTACTAAACATATTCTAGGATGGCTAAACAAAATCGTCAGGTAGTAATGTGTTGTTGAGGATGTAAAAAGTCTAAATTCTTATGCAATTAGAAATCCAAAGTTTGCTCTCAAGTTTGAAAAACCGTCCTGAACATCATCAAATAATTTAACAGAGGGTTGATTCTTGGCCCACTAACTACATTGCTAAGTCCCGAATGGAAAAAACAAAACAAAACAAAAACAAAAACATAGGTTCCCAGAAAGTTTCACATGACTGTGCATAGCAACATGTTTCATCACTTCAAAAGGGGCAAACAATTGCAGATGTCTGTATCTATCCCATTAAAGAATAAACAAAAAGGAATATACTATAGCAGCCTTGTGTGGTGTAAAACTTTAATCCCAGTACTTGTGAGGTAGACAGAGCTGGATATGAGTCCAGCATGGTCTATATAGCAAGTCCAAGGCCAGCTAGGGGCTAAATAGTGAGACCTTTTTATCCTTCTAAAATAATGCACTACAGCACTATAATAGATTGTCATTCAAGACATAAAAGGAGCAAGGCACTGCAATATGGATGGAAGCCAGTCCCAAAGCCTCACAAAATACAATTTCACTCATATTAAAGCCCAGAACAGGAAAGTCTAAACACAGTAAGGAGAGAAGTATTTACTGTTAAATCTAGGTCATAGTAGTAGGGGACAGCTTGGTAATAAGTAAGGTTATGAGACTTCTTTTACAGTTTTTTTTTTACTATATTAAAGGATATACAGGGTGTGTACCATGACATGCATGTGAGGTTATGAGTTCAATTCCCAGCAACCACATGGTGGCTCACAATCATCTGTAATGAGATCTGATGCCCTCTTCTGGTGTGTCTGAAGACAGCTACAGTGTACTTATAATAAATAAATAAATAAATAAATAAATAAATAAATAAATGTTTAAAAAAAGAATTAAAAAGCTAGGAGTGGTGGCACTATAAAAAAAAAAAGAAAACCCACAGAAACCACTAATCTGGGCGTATAAGGGTTCACAGAGACTGATCTGACAACGGGGAACTTGCATGGCCTGACCTATGCCTTTTGCATATACGCTATGGTTGTATAGCTTTATCTTGTGGGAGTCCTAACAGGGAGAGCTTGAGCTGTCTCTGACTCTGATGCCTGCTTTTGGGACCCTTTTCTTCCTATTGGGTTGCCTTGTCCAGCCTTAATAGAAGCAGCTTGATATGCATGGTTGATTGATATCACTGGAAGGCCTAACCTTTTCAGGAAGAGAAAAAGAGGAGGAATGGATAGAGGGACATGAAGAAATGGATAGGGGGAGACAGAGGAGGAACTAAGAATAGAAGAGGAGAGAAGGGAAACTGTGGTCTGGATGGAACAAATATGTATGTATTATAAATATATGTATATGTATATATAGTATATATGTATGTATAAACGTTTTCCTTTTAAAATGACCAAAATGTCTTAAATTTAATTGTGCTTTTTGTTGTAAATATCTGAGGATCATCAGAAAGCTCACTTAATGTTCAATGAACTGTCCAATTTAAAACTATGAATTGTATCATAAATAGATGATATCATTGTAAAGATGTAGACTTCAATCACTTGATAACTATTCAAAAATAAAAATAAGTAGATTATAGCAGGGGTCATAATGTCGAAGAGCAACGTTCACAGGCATATGCTTTTCTACTTTTACCTCACATTGATTTTTTTTTTTTAATACTGGACCACAATTGTGGAGTGATATGTTGGAGGATATAAACAATTCACCACTGTCCTGAAAGGGAAACAAAAAACAAAACAAAAAAAAAAGCCATTGCAAATAGGCAGTTGTTGAAGCCACATGAACATCAGAAAAGGGATGCATTCTTCAATTTGGAATGAACTATGACATCTTAGACTCACTATCAAGGACTTGTGGAAAGATAAATCTAAATTTCTTGATTGTTTTAAGTAATTGAAATGAGATTTGAACTGCATGTAGTATAAGGTATGGCAGAATTTTGGTCTGAACCTACTATTACCAAATGCCTAACATTCTTCAAGAATTATTAAAAATGAAGATTCTCATAATATGCCATCCATTCAGGATACAATCCAGGGCTTGGCATTGTACTCAGCGTTAGAGCACACTGACAAGTATGTGAAAGACCTACATTTGATCCCAAGTATTGCTGGACAAAAGGCACAGTCCAATCCAAAATTACTATCTTGAAGAATCAAGAAAATGTAAACCATTATTTGAGGGGTAATGACCTTGAGATGATCCAGAAACTGAAATAGTAGAAAAACAATTTTAAAAAAGCTATTATAGTGGCCAGTGAGATGGCTCAGCAGGTAAAGTGCTTGCCACCAGACTGATAACCTGATCTAGATTGCCAGGACCAACACAATGGAAGATGAGAATCAACTCCTACAAGCTGCCTTCTGGCCACCACACCTATTCTGTGGCACATGTGCATATCCAAAATAAATAAATGTAATTTAATTTTTAATAGTATTTGTCTTAGTTACTGCTTCTATTGCTGTGAAAAGATACCATGGCCAATGCAACTCTAATGAAAGACAGCATTTAATTGGGGGCTTGCTTATATTTTCAGAGATTTAGTACATTATCATCATGGCCAAGAGCATGGTAGTATGCAGATAGGAACTAGAGTAGTAGCTGAGAGCTACATCTTGATCCATAAACAGAGGGGGAGAACTGTGCTAGATATGGGCTTTAGAGATCTCAAAACCCCATGCCTAGTGATACCCCTTCCTCCAACAAGTCTATACTTAATCCTTCCAAATAGTGCTACTCCTGGTTACTAAACATTCTAATATATATGACACTATGGTGGTCATTATTATTCAAACTACCATATATTCCCCCTCTGTGCCCCCTCATATGCTTGTAGCTATATCATAACACAAAATACATTTATTTTAACTTCAGAAGTCCCTATAGTCTATCATAGTCTCAGCACTGTTTAAAACTTCAAAATTCAAAGTCTCTTCTGAGACTCATACAATCTCTTAACTGTAACCCTCTGTAAAATCAAAATAAAAATTTCATATCACATACTTCCAACATTCAATGGTACAAGACATACATTTTTTTTGCAAAAGTGAGGAAATACTGGACCAAAGCAAGTTCAAAAACTAGCAGGGAAACCTCCAAATTCTTTATCTTCGTGTCTGATGTCAAAGCACTCTTCAGATTGTGATGGCTAAAAAAACCTCCATTTTGTGCTAGGCACCCATTCTAAATTCATAAAAAACAAGCTGCTATCAATTCTCACTACTTGCCCCCTATCCCCAGAATTGTAAAACTGTTCTGAGATGATTAACCACTTGGTCTGATCTCTGTGAATCCCACTATTTGCTGTGTCCAGGGTGAGTGAGGCAGTTGCTCATGTAGCTAAAAGTGAGGTGGCTCCTTGTCATTCCTCATGGTTCCTTACACAGCTGTAAATTCCAAAGGAATGAAGTATTGTAACATGCCTGTAAAAATCCCCTACACATATATACTTTAAGCTGGGCCATGGTCCAAAATCATACCAGGGAGACTGTGGTCAGCTGCAACTTAAATAAAAATTTGGCTAATTATAATTTAAATCAGGTTTTCGGTCTTTCCATTTGGATTCAAACTCCATAACAAGATCTCCACCTCCTTTCAATTTTGTGGACTGCACCCCACTTTTTTTCTCTTGGGCTGGCTTTACCCCTGGTCTGCAGTTCTTGACAGATATTCCACAGCCTGGCACCTCCAATATCTTGGGGTATCTCCAAGGCAATTCAGGCTTCATCTTCACAGCTTCATGCAATGTCCTCTCTGACCTCCATTTAGGAAGACTCCTGACACATGTGTTAGTGTTTCCTTAGCCCTTGAGGGACTCTAAAGTCAGAATCATGTGACTGAAACTGCCAAGTTCTTCTAGAACATGGCCCCCTTGTTCAATTACTTTTGTATCAGCTTTTATTTTTGATGGTTTCCTTCATTGCTCCAGTTTTTTCTTAATTCCTTTACACCAGTTGGAAGGTTAATTGAGTGAGATCTTGTCCTCTAAGGTCATCACTCCCTTTATTCCATTTAGCTTCAGACTTTTCTTTAAACTTGTTATCTACTTGAGCACTGATCTCCATTAAACTTCCTGGTGCTCCCTTTGTCTGCATATTGTACATTTTGTATTTTTCCTAATTCAACTTGCCTCTTTTCATTATAGATCTGCATAAGAGTAATCATTAGCAGCCATGAGACATATCTAATCCTAGGCTGTCGTGAAATCTCCTCTACCAACACCATTAATCCAGAATGCTTTAATTTAGCCTCAGGCAGATTCTAAGTACCATGGTAAAAAAAACCAGCTGCATTCTTTGCCAAAACATACAAATATTCTTCCCTTATGAAACTTCTTGAGCCAGACTGTCATAATTTTCATTACTCTCAGCCCCACTGTCTTTCATGCTTCTGTTAGTATGACCAACTAAGCCTGGTAATGGATTTAACTTTTTAAGTTTTAAAGAAAATATATCTCCATGTAAGGAAACGTAAATTTTTTCAGGGAAAATATCATTTAAAAGAGAATAAATGTAGTAACATAAATCTAAAGATTATAGTGGTCCCTTGTGTATACTACAGGATGTAAAGACAGAAAGAAGGTTTCCAGGCTTGAAGATAAAGAGAGGATAAAACGAAAAATGAATCCACAGAAAGATATGAACAAAAAAGGTACAAATACTAAACTAAATAGTATGTGATTCAACAAGCAGTAATTAAAACTGGATTAAGATTAAATCTAAATGAAAAAAAACATGAACTCTTGCTAAAGTTGTGGGAAATAACAAAAGTAATACTGTGAGTACATATTACTCTTGTAGAAGATGAAAGTTCAATTCCTAGCACTTTTAACTCCAGCTTCAGGAGATTTGATGCTTCTGTTCCGTAGGGACCTACACTCATGTGTACATAGCTATATCCAGATTCATACATAGACATAATTAATAACAAAATAAATCTTTAAAACAAGGAAAGTTATAATGACTGAGCTAGACATGGCCATGCATGCTTGTAAATCTAGCAAGAGGAAGGGGAAGCAGGAGGATCGGGAGTTCAAGGTCATTCTCGACTCCAAAGCCAGCCTGGGTTCCTGAATGCATTGTCTCAAAATATAAAAAGAAAAATAAAATAAAAATACAGTGATTAAATTATAATTATAATTTCAAAACTAAATGAAATAATTAAAAGAAAAAATATCTATATACTGTAACTGTCTTCAGACACACCAGAAGAGGGCATTGGATCCCATTACAGCACCATGTGGTTGCTGGAAATTGAACTCTGCACCTCTGGAAGAGCAGTCAGTGATCTTAACCACTGAGCAATCCCTCCACAGGTCACATGGAGCTCAAGAAGGATGACCAAAGTGTAGATATTTCAGTCCTTCTTAAAAGGGGGGGAATATTCATAGGAGGGGATATGAAGACACAAATTGGAGCAGAGATGGAAGGAATGGCCATTCAGAGCCTGCCCCACCTGGGGATCCAGCCCATGTATATATACAGCCCCCAAATACAGACAATATTGATGAAGTCAAGTAGTACATGCTGAGCTGATAGGATCCTGATATAGCTGTCTATGAGAGGAATAGCCAGAGCATGAGAAATACAGAGGCAAATGCTAGCACTAAACCATTGAACTGAGAATAGGATTTCCATTGGAGGAGTTAGAAAAAGGATTGAAAGAACTGAAGCGTTTTGTAACAACAATGCCAACCAAACGGAGCTCCCAGAGACTAAGCCACTACCCAAAAACTACACATGGACAGACCCGTGGCTCCAGCTGCATATGTAGCAGAGGATGGCCTTGTTGAGTACCAATGGGAGGAGAAGCCCTTGGTCCTGCTAAGGCTGGACCCCCCCCCAGTGTAGGGGAATGTCAGGGCAGGGAGGTGGGAAGGAGTTGATGGTTGGGGAGGAGGACACCTTTATAGAAGAAGGGGAGGCAGATGGGATAGGGGGCTTATGGATGGGAAACCAGGAAAGGGAATAACATTTGAAATGTAAATAAAAATATCCAATAAAAATTTGAAAAAATAGGTACAGATAACTAAACCTAGGTTCTTTAGAAGAACAACAAATGCTCTTAACTGCTAAGTCATTTCTTTAGTTCCCCAAATAAAAAAATAAGTAAATTTACATGAAAATGGCTAATTCTATACTATGAATTAAACTTGGGAAAATAAAATCAGAATAGTCTAAAACATTATCCTGTTTTCTAAGATTACTGGTATTTTGACTGAGGATAATTTGCAATATTAAATGGAAATAAAGGTGTAAAATTTTAATAAACTAATGATCCACTATAAAAAAAAAGAAAAGAAAAAAATCACAAAGACAAAACTTTGTACCTCACAGAACTAGGGTACAAAGGAGCAAAGTAAACACAGAATTAGAAGAAATAATAAGAATCAAAGCAAAAATAAATGAAGAACAAACTTAGATTAATGACAGAGAAAAAGAGAGAATTATAATAAAACAGAAACAAAAGAAGACATTAAAATAGACTATAGGGGACATCTATAAACAATTGTATAGCCAGAAATTGGAGAAGCTAGAAAAAAACCTAGACTCTTCACACTGAAAATCATGTTAGACCTATTAAATAAAGTCACCAAAAGAAAATGATATAAAGCCAACATATAAAAGTTAGTTGTATGTTTTACAGAAATACCTGTCTGTCTGAAAAAGAAATCAAGGAAACAATCATACTTATTAAAAATAAATAAAGCACCCAGGAATCAAAATACTGAAATATCTGTACACTGGAAACTATAGAGCATGATGTAAGAAAGTAGAGACAAAACAGAAATCTATCCTTTGCTATTGGCAAAATTAATATTGTTAAAACCTCCAACCTACCCAAAGCAATATATGAATACAACACAATCTCTAGCACAATTTTAATGGCACTTATCACAGAAATAGAGATCATTCTCATGCTTATATGAAACCATAAAAGACCCCAAATAGCCACAGGAAAAATCCCGCTCTGCAAGTTTTAGATATGTATAATTTCAAACTACATTGCCAAATTCTAGCAATCAAGACAGTGTGGTACTGGCACTTCTATAAATGCATATAAAGCAATCTGATCATACTCATTTTATCTACTGCTATTTGATACCCCAATTTCATTCTCCCCTTTCACATCCTGGATCTCTTTAACTTTCATGCCCTCTTTACCCCCATATTCTCTATATATATTATGAAATACTTAATATTATGAAATTAGCTTGTTCAGAAATATGTTTTCACCTAGCTCCTTCCACTTTCTGCAAAGCTTGTATCACAAGAGGCCCCACTTCCCAGGCCAATTTGTGATCTGTATGGTTGGGGACAAAGAGGACATGTAGTCTTTTCCGTAGCTTCCCTTGATGCTGCTATCCCCTCCTCTTCCTAGTCTCCTTTCTCTGCTGGACCTTTTAGTGAGGTAAAACTGGCTGCAGCCACTTGAAGCCAGCTGCTGAGTCTCTTCCATTAACATCCTTTAGCTTCTGGCAAGCCAGGTCTCCTGCTGCTTTAGGCCATGGGATGCTGTGTGTGTATGTGTGTGGGGGTGGGGGTGATATGGGTGCACAGATAGCACTTAGGGGAAGCAAGTCCTAGAGAAGACCAAAATCCTGGTTTCATCCTTGGCTTTTCAATTTCTCATGCTTATTTTTGTGTCTTAGGCAAATATTTCAATTTCAGCCTAAAAAATAATATTCAGAATGCCTTTACTGCTTATAGTTAACTACTGTAACTAAAGAGATCTACCAGCATCTCTCACATAGAATACTGCAATGGTCATTCGCTACTTCCATTTTACTTGAGCCCCACAGGTAGCAAACAGACTGATCCATTAATAGAAATTAATCCTGTAGATACTTTGCTAAAAATCAAAGTTCTGAGACTGGCCACTGAGAACCTAAAGAGTAGTACCACCCCCTGTCTATGCATTGAAAGTCTGTTCTATTAAGTAATTCCATTTAAGACATGGGCCCTCTTTGCTGATTCTTAAACACAGCTACATGTATACTGTCTCGGTACTGTTATATAGCTTATTCTCCCTGCAAAAAACTGCATTTTTCTTTGGATATCTATAAGTAAGTGGAATTTATCACCTGCTTGAGGCCTCCCTGAGGCCTTCTTGAATAATTATATTTATCCAGTAGATAATCCACTGCTGAGGAGAAACCCCACCTTGATGAGATATTTATTATCATTAGCTAAAAACTATAAGAAACTAAAATTGGAAATGATATTTTTTCTATATTGTATAATGATCCCACCTCTGATGATTTGGATAGAAAGCCCAAACTCAGTAATTATTACAAACTCAAACAAAACAAGACATCATTTAAAGATATAGGCCAGCAGCAAACCACTGAACTGAGAACGGGACCCCCATTGAAGGAATCAGAGAAAGAACTGGAAGAGCTTGAAGGAGCTNGAGACCCCTTATGAA